>NW_024423564.1:46288301-46375769 GCF_017311325.1 Ursus maritimus
GAAAGAGAATATGGTTACAGTACCAACAACATCTGCTACAGTTAAACCTGCCCCCACTTAAACCATCTATACAAGTGCATGAACATTTGCTTCTGCCCTTAGTAGTGAGAATTTCCCTTCTCTGCTGTCTTTTATGACCACCCCTGAGTGGAGTTAAGTTGCCTAAACAGTCTATTTTTAGCTCACATGATATATTGCGCCAATCCATCTGTGAATCAGACCTGGGTTTTATCATCCTCTGACAACTGGTTATGGGAACTCTGTGAAATTATGGGTGTGACCTGAGGGAGATACACTGGTTTAACGAGTTAGGTAATAAGGGGCACTGGGCCACCAGGTCATATAACTTAGCTGTTCTTCTGGACATCATTAGTTTTTGATGTAGTGTTCCATGATTCATTCACCCAGTGCTCCATGCAATATGTGCCCTCCTTAATAACCATCACCAGGCAAACCCATCCCCCCACATCCCTCTCCTCTAAAACCCTCAGTGTTTCCCTTAGTCCATAGTCTCTTATGGTTCATCTCCCCCTCCCTTCAGTTTTCCCTTCCTTCTCCTAATATCCTCCATACTATTCCTTATGTTCCACATATAAGTGAAACCATATGATAATTGTCTTTCTCTGCTTGAGTCACTTCACTTAGCATAATCCCCTCCAGTTCCATCCATGCTGATGCAAATGTTGGGTAATCATCCTTTCTGATGGCTGAGTAATATTCCATTGTATATATAGACCACATCTTCTTTATCCATTCGTCTGTTGAAGGGCATCTCAGCTCCTTCCACAGTTTGGCTATTGTGGACATTACTGCTATGAACATTGGAGTGCATATGGCCCTTCTTTTCACTACATCTGTATCTTTGGGGTAAATACCCAGTAGTGCAATTGTGGGTCACAGGGTAGTTCTGTTTTTACTTTTTGAGGAACCTCCATACTGTTTTCCAAAGTGGCTGTACCAGCTTGCATTCCCACCAACAGTGTAAGAGGGTTCCCCTTTTCCACATCCTCACCAACATTTGTTGTTTCTTGCCTTGTCAATTTTTGCCATTCTAACTGGTGTAAGGTAGTATCTCAGTGTGGTTTTGATTTGAATTTCCCTGATGGCTAATGATGTTGAACATTTTTTCAAGTTTCTGTTAGCCATTCGTATGTCTGCTTGGAAAAGTGTCTTATCTTCTACCCATTTTTTGACTTGATTATCTGTTGTTTGGGTGTTGAGTTTGAGAAGTTCTTTATAGATCTTGGATACCAGCCCTTTATCTGTAGTGTCATTTGCAAATATTTTCTCCCATTCTGTAGAATGCCTCTTTGTTTTGTTGACTTTTTCCTTTGCTGTGCAGAAGCTTTTTGAATGGTATACAATTCTTTGAAAACTTGTGGCTTTCATATTGTATCCTGACTGATAATTGAGCCCATCATTTTTTTTCTTAGTACACCTATGACACTAACAGCAACCAGCCAACCCTACTGCCCTTATAATTCTCATTATCACCTATTCTGTCATGTTCTAGAGATATTGCATAAACCAGTGCATGCCCTGCATACCAACCCATTGTAGTAGGTGCTGATGTCATTAGGAAATCAGGCCATATACATTGAAATGCAGGGGTGCAGGGATAAAGACAGGGCTCCATCAGCTTTTGCTACAATGTCACTAAAATATCTTCCAAAGAAGGCATTTCATTTTACATGCTCAGCAACAAAATGTAAGATCGTTGTTTTTATGCATCTTTAGCATCTCAGTATATTATGAAGTATTTGGGCTTTGCTAATCTGTTAGGTTTTTAAAAATGGTACTTCATTGTTGTTTTGCATCTATTTCTTTATTGTGAAGTTACATCTATTTTCACACAAAGGAAAACATTGATATGTCTTTCACTATGAGAAATCCCTTGGCAATCCCTTATATATGCTTTGCCCATTTTCAGGAACTGAGGACAAGTGACCAAATATTATAATAAAAGATGTTCCGGGGCGCCTGGGTGGCTCAGTCATTAAGCGTCTGCCTTTGGCTCAGGCCATGATCCCAGAGTCCTGGGATCGAGCCCCGCATCGGGCTCCTTTGCTGGGAGCCTGCTTCTTCCTCTCCCACTCCTCCTGCTTGTGTTCCCTCTCTCTGTCTCTCTCTGTTAAATAAATAAATAAATAAAATCTTAAAAGCAAAAAAAACAAAAAACCAAAGAAAACAAAAAAACCAAAAGATGTTCCTATTACTCTTATAGCTCAGGAAATCCCAAGGGTTTTGGGAACCATGAGCCAGGAACTGTGGACAAAGACCAAATATGTCTAAGAAATATATTCTGGTCGTCTGAATGACAAAATATATATTTCTTATACATCACAACATCATACTGTGGTTCATTTGTTACATTTAATGAACAAATGTTGATATGTTGTAATTAACTGAAGTCCATACTTTATTCAGATTTCTTTAGTTTTTATCGAATGCCCCTCTTCCAATCTAGGCTCCCATCCAGGATATCACATTATATTTAGTTATAATGTCTCCTTAAGCTCCTTTTTGCTATGACAGTTTCTCAGATGTTCCTGGTCAGAGATTCTGTAGAATGTTTTTGTATTGGGAATTGCCTGGTGTTTTTCTCATGATTGGACAGGGATTCCGGGAGAAAGACCACAGAGGTAAAATGCCATTGTTATCACATCAAAGCACATACTGTCAACAATATTTATCACTGTTGATATTGACCTTGATTAGCTGGCGAGGTAGCTTTTTTCAGACTTCTCCACTGTAAAGTCATTCTTTGTGATGGTCATTTTTATGTGCCAACTTAGGTGGGCTAAGGGATGCCCAAATAGTCAGTAACACAGTATTTCTGGTGTGTCTGTGAGGGTGTTTCTAGAAGATATCAGCATTTGAACGAATAGACCAAGTAAAGAAGATCTGCCCTCACCACTGTGGGTGGGCATTATCCAATGCACTGAGAGCACAAATAGAACCAAAAGGCAGAGGAAGGGCAGATTCTCTCTCTTCTTGAACCGGCAGCCCTCCACCCCAGACACCCCTATAATCCCGGTTCTCAGGCCTGTGGTTTCAGGCTGGGAGTTACACCATTGACTTCCCTGGTTCTTCGGCCTCCAGCCTTTAATTTATACCACCAGCTTTCCTGGTTATCCAGCTTGCCAAAATCTGAAAATGTATGTATTATCTCCTATTGGTTACCCTGTGTTTCTCTGGAGAACTCTGACTAATATGCTCCTCCCCCCTGCTCCCACCCTTTTCAGACTGCACTCTTCGAGGGACTATCACACTGTGCAGCTCACACTTAAGAAGGAATGCGGAGTTGTGCTCCACCTCCTTGAGGATGAAGGATCTACATAAATTATTTGGAATTCTTCTATATGGGAGATTTGTCTGTTCTCCTCCATTAATTCATTCACTCATTTATTTATATCAGTATGGACTCATGGGTATTTATTTATTTTATACTTTGAATTATAATCCAATATGATTTTATTTTGTTGCTTAAAATGTTTCTTCCTTGGCCACTGTGAGCTCTTTTAGTTGGTTTTATGTCCCTTTGATATATCTCCATAATTGTGTGCTTTGTTTTGTTCTTTGTACTTCCTTACTTTTTGGCACTCCAAGATGCTCTAAGCTTATCTCGTGTATTTCCTACCCCAATCCTAGAATCAGCGATTCCTCCCCTGGTTTCTTTTATTGGATACAGAATTAGAAACCAAAATCTGGGCTCTAGATATGCCTATTACTTCTGCGGTTAGACTTAGTAAGCCAATACTATATGGTGTATTTAATAAACAAGTTTCTAATGTAATTCACAATATGCTGAAATATTCTCATCTTAGCTATAATTACAAATTAAGGGCATTTGTCCTCAAGGTTGTTACAGCATGTCCAATTATGTACCTGATGTAGAGTTTTTTAGAGCTTTTTAAGTGTGTGCCGAAACTACATTTCTAAGAGAAAAGAAACATCTTTCAGACTAGAGAAGGAAGATAGAGCTTGGACTCTAGAATGTCTTTCAGCGCTGAGATTTTCCATAACTAAAATAAAAATAACAACAAAAGCTGTGACCATCACCCCATCTTATTACCAATTTTTGAACACCTCCACTATTGGTGAGCAGAATAACATTTTGTTATTACAGGTGACCTAACATTCAATGACCATAAATGCCCTTGACAATTAAAGTTATGTCTTGTGACTCTAATCTAATCGATTTGCTAAGCACAGGAAATAGCTGGCACCTTCCTAGGGCATTGATTAATGAGGAAACTCTTGACTTCACAGTTAATATGAATAATTATAACCCCTGGGAACCTATTAATTTTATAAGAAACAATTCTGGGTGATGTTTGCATATACTGATGTCTGCATTCATAACACAAGAGCCGCATCTCCACTTCACATTGAAGAAATGTGACTTCACTTCACTTTAAGAAAATGCAACTTGGGGTTAATTTTTGGAAATGCATATCATGTGCTAAATGCAACTCCTTCATTCCCTCTTCCCTTTTAGCTGTCCATTCACTTTATTGATGTAAAAGGGATGGGGGAAGCCAAAGTAACCTGAACCAACTATCCCATTTGTATATACATTTAATTCAATTCTTAAAGCAGCATTAAGAGCTAAGGATTCATATACCTGTTTGAGAGTTGAAAAAACAGAGATTTGGATAGGTTAAGTAACTTAGTTATAACACAATTATAAGCAGCAATTTATAAAGTTATTAAATGGAATTCATGCCTGGATCAATTTGATCTCAGAGCTCATCTTTTCCCACCCCAGCAGGGGTTCTCAAAACTGGCAACATGTGTAAGAATAATTTAAGATGACTTTAGAAAATAATGATGCTCGAGGCCCACACTAAGAGATTCTGATTTAGTACTTCTGGGGAAGAATCTAAGCATCAGCACGTTTAAAAGTTCCCCCAGTGATATTAATGAGCGATCGGGTCTGAACCAGAGCACTACACCATTCTGCTTTCACTCTCATAATTACCTAGCACTTATGGTGAGTCCTTACAGTTTGCAAAGTTGTTTTTTAAATACACTGTTTACTCCTTAAACCAATCCAGTTAGAAATTAGTGTGCCCATTTTTCTGGAATGGAAAACAGAGACTCAGGAGTTTAAAAATCTAATACTACAGAGTCAGTAGCTGAAACCCAAGAAAATTTGAAGAGGGACACCCTACTTTTTTTAAATCCTTCTGTGGAATCTCCTAATCTTGGTCCCTTTTGGACCCTTCCATCTCTTTCCCTCCTCCTCTGGTCTAATTTCCAGCCCAGGACTTCAAGAGCTACTTAGATGCCATCTGAAGCTATCAACTATGTTTGAAGGACGAGGTGTGGTGGCTGTGAGGACTGATTCATTACTAAAGCAACATAGGTTGGTAGTAAAAACAGAGTTGAGGGTACATGTTGGACACCTGAAGGATGTGATTTTATTTCTTTGAAGTTCAGGTTCAACAATAAAATGGGGAAAATAATAGTAGTACCTCACTGTTTTATCATGAAAGTAAGATAATGTGAAAAAAGAGGTTTGTATATTGAAAGGCATTATACTGCATGCTAGTCATTACTATTTCATTTGTAATGATTAGTATTGAAGTGTTGTCTTAGTTTCCCAGGGATACTCTAATAAATTATCACAACCTGTGACTTAAACTATAGAAAATTATTCTCACCCAGTTCGGGAGACTAGAAGTCTGAAATTAATGTGTCAGCAGGGCCAACACCCTTCTGAAGGCTTTAGGAGAGAATCTTCTTCCAGGTTCTACTGGCTGTTGGCATTCCTTGATGTTTTTTGGTTTGTAACCATATCACTCCAATCTCTTCGCTGCCTTCCCATCAAGTTCTCTGTGTCTGTCTCAAATATCCCTCTACTTTCTCTTATAAGAATATTTGTCATTGGATTTAGGACCCATCCAGATAATTCAGCATGATCTTCTCATCTCAAAATCCTTAACTGCATGACATCTGCAAAGATCTTTTTTCCAAATAAGGTAACATTCATAGGTTTCAGGAATTAGGACCAGAACATATCTTTTTGGGAGCCACCATTCAACCTACTATAGACATTACAAGTATTTCTCTTAACCTAAATATGCCACTCTCTGACTCATTAACTGCTGGTTGCCAATAAATTTAAATTCTAAATCTTTTATATGGTAAATAAGATCTTCATTCTCTAAGTCAGCCCTGCCCATCCCCCAAACAACTGCATGGAACTTGCTGCCATTTCCTGAATATTTCCCACACTGTCCTACCCTGTGCCTTTATGTATGCCATTCCTGTTGCTTACCTTCCCTCTCTTTCCAGACCTCATCACTATTGTCTTCTTCTGTGAAGAATTTACTGATTATGAAAGCAGACTGCTCCTTCTTTTCTTTCCAAATCTGCTAGCTTTCTTGTCTTCCTACCTCTTATTCTAGCATTTACCACAGGTTAAACTTTATCTCTAGAGCTGAGCACCTGTTTGCTTTCCCAGTAGATTGAACTTGTTTTTGTTATGTCTTCAGGATACAGATGGTGACTCATTCTTCTTTGTACTACCCACTGCATAAGGCCCATGACCAGGCACATGGCAGGTTCTCACCAAAGCTGGTGAACCACGGGGGATGATGGATAACACTTCTCTCATGGTTCTCAGTCTACCACTGTGTGGGACCCCTGAAATACCTTGCAGTCTTATTTCCCTTTCAATTGTGAAAATTATATTACTACATTTGTCTTATTCTCTTTATTTGGCTTATTAATGTGATGATTATTATTCTTTAGAAAAGTAGATTTATGTGTCCCTTTTCTTCCTCTTTTCAAGTGGTAGTTTATTTTGTGGTGATTAAATTTCATATGTTCTAGGGTTTCTTCTATAACATTATTTTTCTCTGGTGTAGTCTGTAGCTTTCCTGTCGGTGATAAATGATATTTGTTACATCCTCTTACTTCAGTAAACACTTTGCATGAGGGAGGGGAAGGCAGATAGAAGCTGTGAGTCTCCATTCTGCTCAGATCTCAGCTCTGCGCTTTGACTTAGGTCTTATCTTTTTGAAGTTCAATATATTTGTTTTTCTATTTATTTTTTCTCATCCTTTTTATGGCTAAATCCCTTTCCAGTCTTAGATTCAAAATCCAAAATTAGATTTGGGAAAAAGTAAACAGATGATTGAACGTTGTCCTATTTCCTGAATACAACCAATGCTGCATGTGCTGTGTACACACTTGCCTTCATGAGTTGCTGGAAGATTTTCCTTTTGAAGTGAACCATTCTCACATTCTCCTAAATTGAAGAGTTACACTCACATACTTCTTGGACTGTAAATCCTTCGGAGGTGGAACCTGTCTGTTGCCCATCACTAGTCATGTTGCCAAAAGAGTGTCTGGCACATAATACACAAAGAAAGTTTCATAAATCAATGAATGCAACTATCTGTCTTGGGAGCTGGCAAAACTTCAGTAGACAATGCGTACCTCCAATTTCTCTTTCCTACTATGATACCCATTCAATTTTGTGGTAATCTACTTGAAATAATCCGTCTTTTACTAACAGAACATCTAGAATGAAAGTCTTGGTCAAAACCAATGCCTTTCACAATTCCTGTTCTGCATGACATCCCTCCATACAATAGCAATGCTGATGACTACTCATTTTCTTACAGCTCTCCAATTGTACTTTGGGAATTTAAACTCCACTTAGGTCTCTGGGGATTTGAATAACAAGACAGAAAGCTACCACACTCCAACGCAACCATCTCGAAAAATCAACATCTGCTAGTATTTCAAGTTTCAGCTCTCTCACTTAAACGTCTAAGCTCAAGGTGAGATCTCTGGGGATTGCCAAGGAAACTTACAGGCCCTTTTCACTCCGTTTTATTTGTAAATACTTCCCTAGAATCTTGGGCATCAGTCTCATCGCATATGTCACTGTTTTTCCTAAGAAAAGTTGATTCGAACCTCACTAAACTATAATTCCTATCTAAGCTACTCTGTTTCCTCCCACTGGTCCAACATATATCTTGCAACAAACAGTCAAGTATCAAAACACTCAAGTCCAGACCATCACTATTTTGTCACTTGGTTTTGGAGAGGTTTATCCAAGGTAAATTGCTTCATGCATTACAATTACCTCCCAGTATAGACTTGCCATTCTTTGTGGCGTGCACAAAGCTCCATATGGCAATGGTCCCCTACGGAAGGTTGTGCTTGCGTCTCTCACTCCTCCTCTCCTGTCTTAAAATTGAAATATAGGCTGGAAGGCAATCTCCATGTTAATGTATGCACCAAACTGCATGCACATTTTGTGTCTCACCTCAGACAGGAAAACAAATAGGATCTTAAATGCTTAATGCAATGTGTTCAGTCTCTTTCCTCCGTCAGTCTCTCACTTATACCCAATTACAATATAATATTGTCAGCAGAAGGGATATAAAAGCAAACTTAAGTAGTCTCCAGTGGTTCAGTCTAGATTCAGTGTTGCTCAGAGCTGCGGACATGCAGTCATGGTTCTTGCACACTAGAAGAGGCTGACACTCAGGACGAGTCTACAAAGCAGTCACACTTCGAGGTCCAGCCATGTTATATATAGAGCAGAGACCATCTCCTTCTCCCCTCAACTCTAGCAGCCTGCCTGCCCACAGAGAAGGAAATAGTTACTGTGCATGATAGGGGCTTGGGGTTTGGCAGTGATCCAGCAGAGAAATAGGGACAGAGGTCTGTAAGATAAGAAATAAAATTAAAGTTAATCTGAAACAGGCTCTGTATCTAAAGAAACACACAAAGAAAATTAGGAACAAAATTGGTAGCTTTGGGTTATTTTTGCAACCCAAGGGTGCACCTCCATGGGAAAGACTGCTGACACTGAGATGTGGGGGGGCATCCTCCTAAGTCCTTACTGCTCAAAGATCATCTCGGATGTACTCAAAATTCCTACCATTACAGTCACCGCATCTAGAAAGTCTGTTGAAGAGTCTAACATCAAATCACTGAAAGATGTAGTACAATTACGCCCCCAAAACAACTGGTGTGAACTTCGCGTATTTTCTGAGGTTATGTATTTTTACTTTGTCTTTTTTCCTTTGGTTTTTTCTTTTCTTTTTTTTTTTTTTTTTAAGATTTTATTTATTTGTTTGAGAGAGAGAGAGAGGGCACAGGCAGTGGAAGTGTCAGAGGGAAAGCAGGCTCCCAGCTGAGGAGGGAGTCCAACTCGGGGCTCCATTCCAGGACCTTGGGATCATGACCTGAGCTGAAGGCAGATGCTTAACCTACTGAACCACCCAGGTGTCTCTTATCTGGTCTTTTCGTCCGCATCCCTTAGTTTTTTTTCACAGAGGTTATTGCAATAACCCTGCAAACTCCTGTTTGCCCTACTAATCCCTTGCCTAACTCTTGAAGAGCTCCCCATGGCCTGCAGGGTAAAATCCAGGCAGACGCATAAAAGCCCTTTATAATCTGGTCCATGCTTATCTCTTCCCACTCCTCAACTACTCAGAATTTTTTGTGGTAGTTCCAAAACACAGCAGTGCTCTGGGCCTTTGTGTCTTCTCCCATATGATTATCCTTTAGTCTGGAAGACTTCTCTTCCAAGGCTAACTGATTCCCATTTAACCTTTGAGACTCAGCCTGGACACCGTTTCCTCAGGTAGCTTTCACCTAGTCTGGGAGAGAATTACACGCACTGAGGGTTACCGTAACATCTGGTTTCCTCCCTCCATCACAACTAATCACATCACATCCCAGCTGTGGGTAGAGTTATCTGTATACCTCACTAAACAGTAAACAACATGAAGGCAAGGACTATATCCCCAAGGGTACAGAACAGGTGTTTCATGAACATTCTGTGAATGAATCCACATGCTCCCACTGGGCCATATTCATCCCTGGGCATTTTCACATATATTAAGACTTTTAATCTTTCCAATAGCAAATCCTATCCTGTCCTTTTATACAGGAATGGTCCAATTGTTGGTACATTCTTTAAGTATCAGGCAGAGGTACAATCGAACATTATTATATCAGACAATTCAAGGAGAGAGAAGATGCTGAGATGTGAAGTGGATGATGGAAGGAGAGATATTAAGAGACAGAAAGAAAGGGAGATCTTAAGACTTTATAACTCTGATGTTATAACAAACTAGTTCTTTGCTTATTTGGAACCCTAGAGGAGAAAAAGGAATACGGGATGGTATTAGCGTATAGTGCTAACTCAATAATACATTCACTATTCTATGTGGTTTCATGCTTTAACTCGTCAATCCTTAAAAACAATCCAGGTGATAAGTACTATTATTATCTTCATTTGACATATGAGGAAACTGAGATGCAGAAAAATAATTTGCCCAAGGCACATAGCTAATAAGTGGCACAGTGGTGATTATAAACGTAGGCAGTCTGAAACCAAGACACTGCTCGTAACCTCTATAGTACGTTCTTTCTACATGATGCAGTTAAAATGCAGAGGGGAAAATATTTTTTAAAGTAGCAGCAGTTGCAAAGATTCTGAGGGCAGACTGGTGGCTGGAGAAGGCTCCACTGAGGAGGTGAGGAAATACCATGTCTTATGGGAGAAGGGATTGATCAAGGGGGCAGGAAGTGTAAATGTACTTTAGGAAGACGGAATGGTGTCTGTAAAGATGCGGAGGATGTGGCAAAGAATCTGTCACTTGGTCTGGAGCAGTACTTATGGCTCCATGGCAAGTGAAAGGGAGAAGGAGAGAAACAGGAAGATCAGGTTAGGCAGCAGTGTGGGCTGCCTGAGTCTACACTCTGTAGTGCTGGCCAAGGCTGCCCAGCGGGGATATGAGGGTAGTCTGCTTCGATAAGAGCAAAGTAGCCCTCACATGAGCAAATCTGGCCACAAGCATCAACTGGGCACTCTCCAGAGTCAGTAAAGGACAGGGACGCTTGGGAGACACTACGTATACACTTATCAGGGTAAGAAATGTCGATTGACCACATCTTCCCACTACCCTCTCTCTGTACCAATGAGGGAATGGAGGTTCAAATAGATTTAGTGATAGAACTAAGACTGTCCGTCTTCTTAGCAGGAGCATTAGGACTAGAAACTAGGAGATAATGCTATTTTTCTTTGAAGACCAGATGATCTTTCATGGAGATAATATCAAATACAGAGACACACTGATATCAAAAACAGCACAGCATTTTAATAAAGGCAAAACAAACAAACAAACAAACAAACAGAACTTGTACAATGAAAAATCTAAGTGCAGAGAGGCTGGCTGAGTAAAGATGGAGACCAGCAAGTCTGGAAGTCTTCCCGGAGTAGATTAGTTTTCAACCAGGTTTTTGTGAGGTGATGGACTTTGGCTGGAGGTGAGGAGAGACTGGGAGAAGCCAGCTCCTGAATGAAGGCATGTCTTAGGGTACAGTGATGTATATACACCAGTCTGGTGGGCTGTAAGGGCAGGCAGCTTAGTATAGTGAAGACATAGGAGTCATACAGAACTGAGGTCAAGCTGCTGCATTTATCAGCTGTGGGACCAAGGACAAGCTCAATTATTTGAGCTCATTGATAAAGTGAAGGTAGACGTGCCTGGGTGGCTCAGTTGGTTAAGCATATGCCTTTGGCTCAGGTCATGATCTCAGGGTCTTGGGATCCAGCCCTGTGTTGGACCCCCTGCTCAGCCGGGAGTCTGTTTCTCCGCCTCCCTTGGCCCCTCCCCCCCAATTGTGCGTGCCTGTGTGGATGCGCGCGCGCGCTCTCTCTCTAATAAAGAAATAAAATCTTTAAAAATATGAAGGTAGAGGTTTTTAACACATAGTAACTATTATAATTATAGAGTCATTTTGTGACATCTTTTTTTTTTCTTTTTTGGTAATAGTTTTTAATCTTTATGGGCAAATATTATAAAGGTAGGTTCCCATCCCTGGAAGGAAAGGATGTTTCGTTTCTTTTTTTTAAATTTAAATTCAATTAGCCAATATGTAGTACATCATTAGGTTCAGATGTAGAGTTCAATACTGTGATAATCTGATACATAACAGGGATTGGTGTCCCTGGTCTCCTCTTTTTTCTTTTTTTTTACTTTACTATTTGTTGAATAAATTCATGAGTGAATAAATGAGTGAATGAATTCCCAGCTAGATTTTTTTCAGATCCATCTGAGCAATGGAAATGTAGCAGTCATCAGTGCATTCAAGCATGACCTGGTAAAACATACCTCGTTGTCCCTAATCTCCTCTTGTGTAGCTTGCCTAGGAGGAGAAAGTAAAGGAGAAAGAGTTTCCATGACCCATGAGAAATGAGGACTGTTTGATGAACCAAATAGAAGATGCCACAGATTTGGGGTACTTATTTCCAACCTTCTGAAAAACATGCACCTTCATCAGATCCATGAACAGAGGAGTGTTTAATCCTTATATTTTATACCAGGAACACTTAGAGTTATTCTTACTCAAACCACACAGGGAATGAAATCCATCAAGCATCCATGTTTAATGTTTCAAGCTATGCAGTGAGATATTTTCTCAGGTTTGGCCTTGAAACACCTAAATTTTGCTCTTATTTATACTCTGCCATCTTAAGGAGAATCTGGAAGTCTCCAATCCTGTAGGTACCTGATGACTAATCAGAAAACTTAGAAAAAAGGTTCCACAGTGTATGATATCATAAAATCTCAAGATCGGATGGGATTTTAAGGTAATCCAGTTTAAGCGTTCCCAGACTTTGAGATTTCAAGAACTAGTAAAATTTCCAAAAGCAAAACAAAAATAAAAATAGATAATTGACCTAGGATCTCTACATTAATTGCTTAGGGCGGCCGTAACAAATCATCACAAACTAGGAGGTTTCGATGACAGAAATTTATTGTCTCGAGGTTCTGGAGGCTGAAAACAGAGATCAAGGTGTGCCCACATTTGGTTCCTTCTGAGGGCTGTGCAGAGAAATCTGTTCCATGCCTCTCCCCAAGCTTCTGCTAGTTTGCTGGCATTTGTTGCCATTCCCTGGCTTGTAGATAGCATTCTCCCAGTATCTTTACCTTATCCTTCCTTTGTATGTATCCGTTGCTGTGCCCAAATCTCCCCTTTTCCTAAGGACACAATCATATTGGATTAGGGCCCACCCTAATGCCTTCATCTTAATTTGATCATTTCCAAAGACTCTGTTTCTAAATAAGGTCACATTCACAGGTACTGGGATTAAACTTCATCATCTTGTAGGGGATGAAATTCAACCCCTAACAATGGCATCTTTGTAATTTAATTAGGTAAGGAATAAAAAAAAAAACACCCTACAGTCTATTATCTTCATCTTTTCAAATAGAAGACATTTAACACCCAAACTTTCAGGAATGTTATCATCTCTTTGTGAAGGGAAGTCTTTTCCAGCAAAAGCCGGTGGAGCCTTCTACCAAACAATACGAGCACAAGAACTGCATTGCTCTTACTTCTTCATCTTACCTGGGTTTATAGGGACTTCGTCACAGACCATAAGGATCTATGGAAAGGGTTTCTTTGGCACCCTTCCTTGGTCTAGTACAATGCCTGACCACTGCTGAAAGCCCCACTGTAAACTTAGACTGAGTTTTGAAACTCTCTTTCTCTCACATGACAATAAATACAAATAAAATAGAATTAAGAGAATATAGTACTGTGTCTGATGTTCTGTGAGACCTGGCTCTTTTCCTATTCTCTGTATTTTTTCCCTCAAGTATGCTGTGAGGAAGCAGAAACTTGTTTTGTGAAATCTCACTGCAGGAACTGAACAGAGCATTCTAAAACATCTTTGCAGGATTTGGAATCCAAATTTCAGCTTTGCCTTTCCCAGCCTGGTTTTAAAGTGATGCTGATTCAATCAGCCCTTACATTGGATTTTTCATGAAATTTCAAGGATTTTGTAGATGCATGGAGTGAGGAGTAACTGCTATTCAAAGGCAATGATTGACCATAAGCAACCACTTGAATCCTGGCAGCACTCGTCTTATTTAGGGATAGAGGCAAGCTTGCGCGAACCTTTAGAGTACTAACCACGTTAGCCTTGGATTGTTAGCATTGCTACTCATGCCCAGCAACGTATTTGCCCAGAAAGCCCTGTATACACTATCTACACTATTAAGAACATTTAAAAAAGGATAGGTAAAGATCATGGCTTATATATTATTTGGTCATTTCTTCATTTGTCATTTCCTTGTCAGAATTCTGACCTCTCATTATGGTGCTGTGGGAGTCTTGAGTTGAAATGTCAAGAAAGAACCTTTAGGGGGAGAAAAACAAGGGAATGCTAAGAAAGTCATGCTGTAGGTAAAAAGATTGGACTTGGTGTCAGACCTAGTGGTGTGTCCCCTGCCTGGGCCACTTTATAGCTGCATGATCTCGGGGATGATATTTACATTCCTTGAGTCTCATTTTCATCTTTTATAAAGTGGAATTACTGACATCTACTCCATAAGACTGTCATGAGGATTAGTGTATCTCTGAGGAGAATAGGAGCGGCTTTCAAGGGAGGGGTTTCAAGAAGCAAAGAGTAACTTTAATGTTCTTTTGCCTAAAGATGAGCCTTGATCCAAATGTCACAGGAATTTAAAAATACATGGAATTTTTTAAAATGCTAATGTTCTTCCACCGGCTAAATGAATTATGTAACACATTTTTTGAAAGACAAGATGAGTTTGCCTTCAACAAGAGCAGAAAATAACTAAATATGCTTCGTATCAGACAACCAGAAGGATACTGAAATGTGTTAAGCTATTCAAGGTCGCTTAAGACACTGGGAATTCACTGTAGTTTTCTGGCAGACTTGCAGGCTCAAAATGCCATTTGGTATTTAATAGAGTTAAACTGATGATTATCAGAAAGCTACATAAGAAATCAAATTTATCAGGCCCTTTAAAAGGTTACTTTCCATTCTGACTAGAAGCAAAATGTGTTTCTTGGCATTTGCCATTTCATTTCAGTGTAAGGCAAAAGATACACATTAATTTTACTATTGCATGTGGATTAAACATTTTTGTTTTGAGAATATAATGATTGGATCAAAGAAAATGTTAAACAGAATTTGGAGAATATAATTGAAATATCAGGGAAGCTACCCACAAATGAACTTTCTCTGTTGCTTGTATTCCCAGCAGCAAACGTACTCTCGACTGGAACATTTGGAGAATTTCGTCTTGGCAGTAGTTTTGAAAGGAATCTTTCCTGACTTATTTGAACATCTTGTATAATAATATTCTATCCATTCATGGAAAAGTCCTGACTATTCAGGGAAGAGCTTTTAGTCATGTAAAAGGCATTTCATATTCCTGCCTGAACATTGACATATGAACTCAGGGAGCTGGATTTTAATGAAAATAATGGTTTCTCTCTATGATCTTGACACCTCACAGGATAAGGCAGATGTTGGGGAAAGTCCTGGTGAGGTCACCTCATCAGGAAATTACAGTGTCACAAGAAAAGATGTGTGCTGAGCAGAACAAGCAAGATCTTACACTACAGTTCACAGCACGTGGGCCCTGGCCTGATATCATTCTTTACGCCACTGTCACTGCTGAAAGAGGCCGTGCGCTGTGGGAAAAAGCATCAGGCTGTTCTAGATTTAAATCACAGTGCTACATACTTATCTGTCTGGCTTTAGAAAAGTCTTCACTGCTCTGAGCCTTAGCTTCCTCTGTACCCTGGGAAATGAGGATCTACCTGGTGGATTATCCTGCAAACTAGGTTTGACAGGAGGTACCTGCCACGTAATGGGTACTGTCCCTCAGACTACACGAGGAGGACGATGATCTAGTAAGTTTTGGATTCAGAGGTGGATCTAAACTAGATCTAATTTAAGCTGTTTTGCTTTGTCCTTAGTTTCCCTCTAGTTCGTACTCAGGAGTAACTGAGCATAAAGACAAACAGACAAAGAGCAGTGGACCTCGTTTCTGCTTTCCAGGAGCCAATCACCTACGTGCAGAATGAATATTGATGAAGTTTCATTCAATATATACTACAAGACGTGCTGTGGGAAAGGAAGGTTATCTGCTAGAACGCTAGAAAGGGAAACTAACAAATGGTCTTGCTCTAATGGAGGCTACAGTTAGCGGAGGAGGAAGACAGAGGGGCAGGGCTGTGTTTTTCCTCGGAGGGTCTAGTATAATTTACGAGTGCAGGAACAGTAGAGATGTGCTTTCACTTGTATCAGTTTTTCTCTGTGTGCTTCTCATTTGAGATCGACTGTGCTTGGTACCAGCCACGTTAAATACATGTCAGCAGGTGATAGCCACCGTTTACTAAGCCCCACTCTGCGCCAGGCACTTTGCTGACTACTTCCAGCACACGATCTTGTTTAAGCGTCACACCAAACCTGACGTGGGGCTACTATCAGCGTGTTACAGACAAGGAAGCACAGGTCTAGAGAGGTTCACGAACATGCCTCAGAGCAACAGCTAATAGGGGATTAAAATGCAGGTCTGTCGCCTCCAGTCTTTTTTCCCCTGAAACTCCACGTTTCACTACCTCACGTCTGGGTACTTCACACCAGAGGTCATCTTGTAGATGTTCCATAATACTTACTCATTTCTGGCCTAGAGGAAGTCCTTTCAAAACTGACTCAGACCTATTTTGGATTTGCCCTTCCCAGTTGAGTGAGATTTCAGAGCAAAGATTGTGTTGATTTGCTGTGTTCCCACTTGTAAGCGCAACCTCGAATGTCTTTTTCTAAGACTCATGGCGTATGTTTCTCTTACTCGGTTCTCCAAAGTACATAAAGTATTTGCTAAGCATTGTTAGGACCTTTTGGGATCTCAGCTGATGATCTTACACTGGCATAATTTTGTAATCTTCCCTTCCTTAGGCTGTGAGTAAGGTTGCAAAAAAGACCATGCTATTTTTATGATTGTTGTTGTTAGAGAAAAAGAATTCTGTGCAAGTCTGCGAGCTGTAAAGGAAACAGCATGGCTCAAGAACACAGTTCCGGCCCTGGGGGGCCAGCCACAGTGGATGCGGAAGGCACTGACTCTGTTTCCACACCCTCAAGCAGCTGCAGACATCATTCAGTGTTCCCATAGTTTAAAGTTGGAGGGGTTCTTTCTTTTTTTTTTCTTTCTTTCTTTCTTTCTTTCTTTCTTTCTTTCTTTCTTTCTTTCAAGATTTGCTTTTATCAGTTAGAGAGAAGAGAACGTCTACAAAGGGCAGCAGGAGTGAGGGAAGGAGCAGTACTAGAAGAGCTAAACAGTTAAACTTCATTGAAATGTTTCTGGCTGTTTAACGGTGAATCTGAGGGTGACATCTCCAGTCGTGGGTAATGGTGTTTCTAGCAGACGGGGATAAAGGAAATGCATTCTAAAATCAAATAGAAATCATTTTTGGATTATTGTTTCTTCATTCTTGACTAAACAATCACCAGTTGGGTGCCTGTGTGATGAATGATAGTCTCCGCCTGCTAGCAGCACATGGCCTAGGATCAGAAAGAGACAAAGAAGGAATAGGGCAGGTTTTCATGAGAGTGGGTTTGCTGGCTGCACATGAAATCCAAAGAAGAGCCATCTAGTCTCACCTCGTAGGGACTGTATCAGGGAAGCCCAGCCTGAGGAAGCTAAAGGTGAGTTTTATAAGATGAGAAGTCACTGTGGCAAAGACGCAGGTTCCTGAGAGGATAGCATGCAAATAAATATAAAGAAAGTAAGAGGGCTTACTGTGTTTAAGGTAGGAAAGAAATACAACAAAACTCCTGTGGATGTATGTAGGGCACAAGATGGAGTCAGTCATGTCAAGCAGTGATGTAAGCAGCCAAGGGCATCGTCGCTAAGACAGGATAGCGCTGAAACCAGCACAGGTTGATGACACCCAAACTGATAACCAACAGAACCACAGGCGAGGACCAGATTGATTAAACTCCTTTAAAAAGGGAGAATTTTTGCAAGAAACTGTTACACTCTCCAGACGCTGACCCTTTCACGTCTGAAGGCATCAAAAAGGCAACAGCTGCCGAAGGCTCTGCCCCATGGATCCCTGAACATAACGGAGATCCTCCATGGCTTGAACACAGTAACCGACTTGGAATTTGGTTTGTTAGCCCCTCGCTGTATCTTGTATGTTGTGTGACTTGTCTTGTGCTTTCTTTGTGTGACATGTATGAAGCCAAGGGAAATGCATAATGAAATTGAGTTTGGAATCCTGAAGAACCTGCTTTGCAACTATGTGAAACTTGCTTTATTGATTGAATAAAGCTGACAGTGGAAACACACACACACACACACACACACACACACACACACACACAATCAGTCCATGAGCAAGCAGCTGAGATGAACCCTGGGTCCCGTCCCTGTCAGCTCTTGGCACATGCTCCTTATTATGTTCAATCTACCACTTACTGGCTTTCTGATTTTAAGAATACCACTTATTCTCTACAAGCTTCAGGGTTCTTATTAGTAAACTAATGATAAGAATATACTACAGTAGTTCTATTTTTAATTTTTTGAGGAAACTCCATACTGTTTTCCATAGAGGCTGCACCAGTTTGCATTCCCACCAACTGTGCCGGAAGGTTCCTTTTTCTCCACATCCCTGCCAACAATTGTTATTTCTTGTGTTTTTGATTTTAGCCATTCTGACAGGTGTGAGGTAATACCTCATTGTGGTTTTGATTTGCATTTCCCTGATGATGACTGACGTTGAGCATCTTTTCATGTGTCTGTTGGCCACCTGTATGTCTTCTTTGGGAAAAAAATTGTCCTCTTCCCATTTATTAATAGATTGCTTGTATTTTTGGTGTTGAGTTGTTTATCTATTTTGGATATTAACCCCTTACCAGATATATCATCTGCAAATATCTCCTCCCATTCAGTAAGTTGTCTTTTTTGTTTTGTCGATGGCTTCCTTTGCTATGCAAAACCTTTTTATTTTGATGTAGTGTCAATACTTTATTTTTGTTTTTGTTTCCCTTGCTTCAGGAGAGGCATCTGGAAAAATGTTGCCATGGCTGTCAGAGAAATTACTGCTTGTGTCCTCTTCTAGGATTTTTATGGTTTCAGATTATGTTTAGGTCTTAATCCATTTTGAGTTTATTTTTGTGTATGGTGTTAAAAGTGGTCCAGTTTCATTTTTTTTACATGTAGCTGTTGTTTTCCCAACACGATTTGTTGAAAAGACAGTCTTCGCCCCTGTATATTCTTGCCTCCTTTGTCAAAAATGAATTGACGATATATATGTGGGTTACTTCTGGAGTCTGTATCCTTTTCCATTGATCTATGTGTCTATTTTTGTGCCAGCACCATACTGTTTTGATTATTACTACAGCTTTGTAGTATATCTTGAAATCTGAATTGTGATACATTCAACTTTGTTCTTTCTTAGGATTGCTTTAGCTATTTGAGGTCTTCTGTAGCCCCATACAGATTTTTGTATTATTTGTTCTAGTTTTGTGGAAAATGCTGTTGGTATTTTGATAGGGATTGTATTGAATCTGTAGATTGCTTTGGATAATATGGACATTTTGATAATACTAATTCTTCTAATCCATCAGCATGTAATATCTTTCCATTTGTTTGTGTCCTCTTCATTTCTTTATTAGTGTTTTACGGTTTGCAGAGTACAGGTCTTTCACCTCCCTGGTTAAATTTACTCCTGAGTAGTTTATTCTTTTTGGTGCAATTGTAAATGGTGTTGTTTTAAAATTTCTCTTTCTGTGACTTTGTTGTTAGTGTATAGAAATGTTACTGATTCCTAGGAATTACTTTTGTATCCTGCCACTTTACTGCATTCATTTATTACTTCTAGTAGCTTTTTGGTGGAGTTGTTAAGATTTTCTATGTATCGTATCATATCATCTACAAATAGTGACAGTTTACTTCTTTACCAATATTTCTTTGCCTCTTCTTTGTCTCTTATTTCTTTTTCTTGTCTGATTGCTGTGGCTAGGACTTCTAGTACTATGGTGAGTAAAGTTAAATGCCAGTCATTATTACCATTGTTGCTATTGCCTGTTGAATATTGAGTGCAAGCTCTATCTTTCCTTCAACTTTGTGTCCCCCAAAGTCCATAGTTTATCAAGAAATAATTGTTGAATTGAGCTAAATTGAAACGGTAGAACATAGAAGCACCAAATGAAGTTTCTAAAAGAAGTGAAGAAGAATTCATGCTTGCTTAACGTACAGCTTCAGGTAGTCACACAGTAAAGGTCAAGAGTGACAATAAAGGATGAAGGACAGGAAAAGAGCTATGGTAGTAAGTAAAATGGAAGGTAACTTGTAACAGTAAAGAAAGAAAACTAAGCCAAGAGAAGGAGACTTCACAGATACCTGGGGCTTTCAAGAGGAAGTTAGTAACCTGACATTTTTTCTTCTTGGTTCAAGGTTTTATCAAGATATCACATCTGGAATCATCTAATATATTATCCCTGTAAGAAAAAAACTAGATGGCATAAACTTTATAAAAATAATTACATACTAGCCTAGAATAGGAACCTGATCTGAACACCTATTATGATATATTATTTGGCTTGTATTGTGATTGTTGTTTTATTTTTTTTAGGAATTTAATTTTTTTCTGAATGCAAGCCATGTTAATCTTTATATATAAATTTAAAAATTAAAATAATTGCCTTTGCACCTTCAAACAAAACTTGTCCAATAGAGAAATAAAATAATTACATTTATTATTAACAGAACATAAAACATAAACCAACAATATGGAGCAGCAAAACCTTAAGTGGAAATTCTCCTGATGCACTGGATTTAGATTTTGGGGGGTTAATTTGCATGTTGCAAGGGGGTGATTCAGCATAGATTTAGCTACAATAGGTCAGCAGCATGTACATTTAAGGGAAGGTGGTATCAAAAAGGGGAAAGCTTCCTTGAACACCAGATAAATTCAGGAGCTCTCAAGCATTTATTTTCCTAACAAAGCTCCCACACTCTTGCAGTGTGCTATGGCTCACTAGCTCAGACGGCTGCAAATTATTCACATGGTGTTCACAACACAAGGGCGCTAAGCAGGTGGGGGAAGAATCTCTAAGGAAGAAGGATCTTTTTCTCATTTGCACAAATGCATAGGTAAACAACATGCTATATCCCATGTCTCTCCATCAGAAGGAAAAAAAAAATCCCAAATACACAAATCAAGGCCTACTTTCTTACTATAGAAGAGTACATGCCTCTTTCCCAGCATCTCCAGTGATTTTAACAGCCTGGGAGGCTGACTGGAAAATGAGGGTCAACATACATTTTGCCGCTCCTGAGCTTCCCTACCCATCTCTGTAGTCCTCTCTGGGCCTTTATTATTGATTCTTTGCATGGTGGCTTTTCAGAAGCTTTGAATCTGCCTGAGAGCATAAAAGGCTCTCTCCCTAGTGCCCTTCGTGCCTCTTAAACGTCTTCTGCAACACAACCGTGCTCCTGCTTTTTCTGCTCAGTCAGGGGGCTGGCTGGGGCTGTTTTCTACTCAGCTTGGAGAACGGCCAGGGTGCTGCTTGCCAGCATACATGGTACAGTTCTGCTGATTTTCAAAGAGTCAACACCCACAGCTTTGCACGCTTTGATTACCGCCAAAACGAAAGAGACAGTGTTGTTGCTTCATTGCTTTCCAGCCAGGATTAAACCCACATGAAGCTGCCTTTTCCCACCCTTATTCTGAGTTACTCAGTGGAAGAAAGAAAATATTTCTCTGCTCTTGTTTACATGCTGGCCTATAGTTTGTATTTGAATATGAGCTTTGGCATATTATGAAACCTAGCATAGCCACCCAGCTAGAAAATGATAGCTGACATAAATCAGGCAGCTCACATGTAAAACAGATTTGTAAAATCTGTTTTATATTCTCTAATGCACCAGAGAGGATAACAAAACTTTGGAAATTTAAAAACACAGAGAAATTATTTAGGGACTTCATTGGAAAATAAGTATCAAGAGCAATAAACAAAATCCATCATATAAAGAACCTAGAATTGAACTGAAAAGAAGCCAACTTCAATTATTTCCCTGGCCATAAGAAATATCAGGAGGTATGGATTCAGAAACCTGAGACTCATCTCTCCCCTTGTCTCCCCCACCATACACGCACACAGGAATAATAATGAAATAAAAATAAAAGGATGTTGCTCACCAGGGACCAGGGACAACATATACACATTTGTATAAAAAAAGAAGTATAATAATTATGATTAATGACATGCAGAATGGTTACCAAAAGAGATTGGAGATCAAAGTCAACCATACGTGAAGCTTCAGCATTTAAAATTCTGAACCAAGTCAGGTGTGAAAAATACCAAGAAGGAATCTATTCACTAAATTCTCCATTTAGTCCCTTTTAGATTGCAGTGTTCTATAGAATTTTAATGGAGGTGAAAAAAAAGATCTGAAGTGTCATTAGAGTGCATATAAATGCCCTTCCAGTTTAGATGGTCTCAAGTTTTCACCATTAGCATTTAGAGGGGCTCTTAACACCATGCTGCAAGCTTCTCTCCATGCCCACAGGGGAAATTGTAAGCTTCTTTTCCAAGACTTCCAGATCCTTCACTATCCGTCCTAAACCATCTTTCTAGTTTCACCTCTTCAGGCTCTGCCATACACCCAGAGTGTGACCACTGACAAGTCATTTCATTCATTCATGAATGCATAAATTCAACAATATTTACCCAGCTTCTAGAGCTAGGTTTTGTGCTGCACATTAGGGATAGTGTAAAGAACAATATAAAGTTTGAGGCCTTTATTCTCATTGAGGAAGACAGAAAATTTCCAATAAATGTCATGGTGAACAATAAAGCAGGGTATAGATTCAGAGTGATGTGGGACTGGAAAGGAGAGTGGGTTGTTTTCCACAGGCTGGTCAGGAAGGCTTTTCTGAGAAGATGACATTTGATCAGAGACCTGAATGAATGAGGGAGTGAGGTGTGCCGATACTGGGGAGACAGTGTTCCAGGCGGGGGGATCAGCAAGGAGCAATCTTGGTGCATTTGAGGAGCAGCAAGGGGGGGAAAGGTGGTGGGAGAGTGATGGATTCAGGAGAGAGTGGTAGGAAATGACGTCACAGCAGTCGAGGATCTTGGAATATCTTGAAAGTCATGTAGGATCTTGAAAGCTGTGCTAAGAACCTTAGGTTTTAAAGCAAGTGAGATGGGAAGCTGTTGGAAAGCTTGTTCAGAGAACTGACGTTATCTGATTGGTGTTTTTAAAAGATCAAAAAGAGACCAGGTGTAAGGCAATGGCAGCAGCAGAGAGATCGCTTCTGCCAAAGTGTGAGACAGATGAGAACAGGTTTGATTGGAGCAGCGGTGGAGAAGACATGACAGGATGACCGTAGTGTCCTCTTCAGGAGTTACTCCCACTGCCATTATATCCCTGATCAAATGAAGTTGTTATGAGGATTAGGTGAGGTTTATTAGTGTAAAGTGCTTGGGGGCAGTTCTTGGCATGCAGGAAATGGCTAACAAAAGGCAAGTGTTATTCAGGCTATCAGGCTATCAGGCTCAGCAAAATATCACCTCTTGAAATGGTCCCTCACCACTGACTTCCACCCATTCTCATGGCCAGCCCAATCCCTCCCTCTACTTGCTTTGCATTATATATTATATACACCATTATAATAGTGTTTATCATAGTGTGTGTCCTCATGCTTTTCTTATGCTTTTGTTTTCTTGGCTACAATGTGAGCTTGATGAAGAGGGTGACTATGCCTTATTCTAGGGCCCTCTGAGCCTAACACGGTGCCTGACACACCAGAAATTCTAAATATATGTTTGTTGAATGAATAAATGAACTTAAATTCTACTTGCTCCATGAAGTTTTTTAACTTACCCTCATCTATACCTCCCCTTATTATTTCTACCAGTGATATCACTTAACATGTATCACTTAACCTATATTATTTTGTATGCAAAACTATAAATTTTTTTGTATCCATAACTTGTTTCCAACTAGGTCATAAAATCTTATGGAATAGGAATTGTATCTTCTATGCTTGGTATGTCTCAGGGTATTGTGCATTACGGATCAGCTGTCATTGTACTGTTGAGAGAAAAGCTTAATGAATAAATGCCCAAGTGGACTTAAGGATTGCTTGATGAAGTGTCAGTATACTTTTTTGAGGGACTAAGGAAGTGACAATGTTAGAATATAATTACGATTGTGTTAAAGAAACCAGAGAGAATCCAAGAAGCACAAGCCAGAGAAATTTTAGAATGCTCTCAGGATGGTGAGGAACCATAGGAATTTCAATAATCATTTCAGTACTCATGACTATTCATCAAAACTTAGCTTATCCTTGTTTACTAAAGGGAAGAGTAGAAGGAGTCTGACTCCAGAATCAGACAGATTTGGACTCTAGTGTTTTCCAGAAACTGACATTGGAATAGTTAGACAAAATGATGAAAGATACACAGAATTTAATGGGATGCCATTGTACTGTCTAGAAGAGTTATGGCCCAAATACAGGAAGAATATAACAAATGCAGAGGTGCTCCTGCAAGTTACTATCTACAGGAACTTAGAAACTTGACAGTGTTCTTGTAGATAGAAAGATACTTAAATATCTCAGGTGGCAAATGATGCAAAATTCTATCAAGGGACAACAGCCTAGGGGGTGGTGTGGGGGGGTAGGTTCAGATCTCTGTTAGTAAACAGAAGCTTTAGGTATGTATAACTTGACCTTGAAGCACACAGGTGGTGAGAGCACACCAGTTAGAGAATGTATTAGTTTTTTATCGATTTCTAACAAATCACCACAAACTTAGTAGGTTAAAGCAAAACAAATTTATTATCTCACAGTTCCTATGGGA
This sequence comes from Ursus maritimus, assembly GCF_017311325.1. Lineage (NCBI taxonomy): Eukaryota > Metazoa > Chordata > Mammalia > Carnivora > Ursidae > Ursus > Ursus maritimus. Next base: position 46,312,990 of record NW_024423564.1, read on the forward strand.
GACTCTGGGTATGGGTTAGCTGGATCTTCTGCTCAGGGTTTCATCAGACTGAAACCAAGGTGTCATCCAGGGCTATGATCTCAGTTGAGGCTTGCAAGTCCCTTTCCAAAGCCAGCAGGAAATTGCTGTCACTATTTTGCATTTATTTTAAGGCTCAGCTGAACCTGATTAAATCAGACCCACCCAGGAAATTTTTTCCCCTTTGATGAATTCAAATTCATTACGTCTGGAAATTCATTATAACCGGGAAACTCCTTTTGCCATAACAACAATTGCACGAGTTCTACCCATGCTCAAGGGGAGATGGCTATACAGGTTGTGTACACCAGGGGGCAGAAATCTGTGGGGTCATCTTAGAATGCTGTCTACCATAGAACTGACTTATGTAAATAGGGCTCAATGTGTCCCAACCACATTACAGATAAGGCAGATAAGGGTCTAGTCATGTCTAGTTGGTAATTCTGGTTTTTAAGAAACCCCAGAAAATTGAGAAATCAGCCCCTAAAATTACTTTAGGAAAGTAACATCAAAATTATTGGGAAGATATCATGTCCTTACCTTTTAATGATAGCAAAATTTAGTGTTATGTATAAGAAAACCAAAATATAAAAGTTAGCACTAAAATAACTGTGTTTAGGAATCTGTGCTTATTTTGAAGTTTAATTATTTGTACTGTTCAAGAAAATTAGGCCTATTGGAATAACAGGCTAGCCTTATAATTCCAAGTTAAAATGAGTAATTGATTCATTGCTTTAGACTTATAATTTCAAGTTGAAATTTTAGTAGGAACATTTAGGAGAACCTGTAGTTCACTATATCTATAAATTTAGTTTATTAGATTCTTACGAATTACTTAAGTTATTGGGAAGTTAAGTCGCACAATGTACTTAAAAAGGAATAAAAATATCACATTAATAAATGTCTAAATATTCAAATAATTTAATTAAGTTGTAAAGTAGTCCTTCAAAGTAATGATACGACTTGCTAGATTTATGAGTATCTTAGTTATATTTATAAACTAACATACAAGCTTAAGAAAAATAAGGATTTCAAATGAATTGAATACTAACTGTGTACCCAAATAATCTTGAGTAGCTCTTTTCTATGCATAAAAATTGACTTCAATAACATAAAAATACGCATACATAACAAGTCTCAACTCTACTATGATTTTTGTCAAGTCATATAACTTCCCTTAGCCTCAGTTTCTCATCTGCCAAATGGGGGTGAACATCATATTAATATCCAGGGTTGCTCTAAAGAGTAAGTGAGATATTTTGCATAAAGTGCTTGGCACATGTTAGGCTCTCAATAATGAGAGCGTAAAGGGAAAAGAAATATGATTTTTTCCTAAACATAAGGGCAGAGGTTTTGCTTATAGTCTATCCATACCAGGGACATTTTAAAGTTCAATCCTCTATATACCCTCTTAGATAGCAATTAGTTTGTTACCTTTTCAGACACCAATGATGTTTGGAGGATTAATTTGAATTGCCAACGCAGTACAGTAACTTGTGTGAAACCCCAGAGGAGGCTGATCACACCCTTTAAATCTTCACCGGAAAGTGGCTATAGGAAAGTAGTAGCAAACCGGTGTCCCATTTCAGTCTTTAAAATTGGAGGCACAGAGGACAAAAAGTAAGTATCAGGCTCCAAGGACTTTATGCAACCAGTGTTTCTGTGCCAGTATCTGGGGCCAAATTACTGGAATGGGATATAAACTCTAGGGGAAGGGGGAAGTTAGTATTCCCTCTAGGCTACTAGTCGCCTGGTGAAATGTTGCTGTATTTGTGTCAGAAGGAGTAGAGGAATGCAGTGCTGTCTGGGCAGAGTGCAAACAGAAAATTCAGAGGAGAGCTGACACAATCACTCTACATAGAACATATTGTGGTTAATAGAAACCAATTCACTTTTCCCGCATTCCCATATTTAGGAATTGAAAATGCTGTTTTAAGGGGAAAAAGTGTAAAATTATTCTGAGCACTTATAAAAAAATCTTCAAATGTGTCTAATTTCTTGGGGGGAAAAAAGGCAATGCTTTTTGATGTGTAGGGGAGGAAAAATTTTTTCTCTACCCTTCTAGGTTCTTTTGGCTAGTCAACTAATTAAACTGACATAAGAAAAATTAACAGGAGAAAAACTTAAGTTTAATCACATATATATGAGAGCCCCATAACAATATAAGACCCCCAGCCAGTCAGGCAACTAAGGCTTACATGTCATCCTGAACTAAGGAGAAGGGGATTGGTGTCTGAGACCTCAAAGGGGAGAAAGACAATTCATAGGAAAATGGGAAGAGCAAATGTGTGGTAAACAAATGTTTGCCATGCAAAGCAGAGATAATGGGACACAGAAAGTTGGTCTTCAGGCCCTCCCGCCCTTCCTTCCCCCCCACACCTGCCCCATATTCCTTGTAGTTATGTGTGGTGATTGCTCTCTGCCTAGACCAGGCCCTCTATCTAAACTCTTGTAGGTAGCTAAGAGGATGATAAAAAGCTCTTCCTGAGTCTTTTGGGCCTCGATTGACTTCAGCTCAAAGAATCCACATGCCAAAGTAGCACATTTTGGGGAGAACTTATTCTGAACCCCTTCAGATGATAACTCTAGGAGGGGAGCAGACACAAATACAGAAAGATATGTGCATACGATAGAAAGACACACAGAGAGAGAGATGGAGAGGACGACTGGAGAACAAAGACAGAGTCTCAGAGAAAGAAAACAGAGAGGGACAGATTCCAAGAAAAACTGAGAGAAGACCCAGATACAGAGAAAAGAAACATGAAGAAGTGATATTAAAATAGAGACAACTCACACTGAGAACAGATGAGACAAAAAGACTCTGAAAAAAAATACATATAAATTTTCAAGGCCCCAAGAAATAGCCAGAGGATCAGGGAAGGAGAAAGAGAGAAAGGAAGATAACACAGAGTAACATTCAATTTAGTCGCTATTTACTGAGAGCCCACAGGGAACATGGCAACCTCCCCGAACTTAAGTGGAAATAAACTCAATTCTCTCCTGTTTTGAAGGGTGGGGAGGTTCAAGTCTGTGGAGCTGCCTTGGGGCAGAGGAGGTGTAAGTACATGCAAATCCTTACTGTGCTTTGCTTGCAGCTGGTTGGTCCAACAATTCTGTGCCTTCTGGGCTGACTTTCCTTTCCCCCAACTCCATGGAGGAAAAACAAATACTTAAGAAACAAAGATGAAGGCATTATATGTTCTTGGGTTGATATATATACATATACATATATATATGTATATGTATATGTATATATATATATGTATATATATATATATATTTGTAATATTAGGTCTAAAGAAGTTTTACTTAGCAGTAACACCATGTTTCTTAGTTAAACATAAAAATCTAGAATCTAGATATTTAAAAAGAGAAATGTTAAAAATTCTTTTAAAAGACTGAATCAGAGACCACTTTCATTAGACTTCCCTCCCTACCACGTCGTGACATATATGATAATGTGAAGTATTTTTACAACAAATCTCTCTTTATTTCAAAAATATCAGCCTAGAAAGTATTTTTTAGGAATATCAGAATACACAGACATATAGCTGATCAAAATGTCTCCAAAAGACCTACAGAAAGGGAAATGTCTACCATTTGACTCATGGTATCCATAACATAAAGATAAACCAGAGGTTTATAAGAAATACTACTATTCTTGACAATAGATTCTATAAAACAGACTTTTCAGGGAAAAACATAGTCATCAAAACTCATTAAATCTCATTAGCCAATCCACACCCTTTCAGACTAACCCATCTGATAAACCTAAGAAAAAAAGGCATGTGGCAGAACAATTTATGGGAATATTAGCTTACCTTTATTTTTCCTGTAGTTTCCTACCTCACAGATAGACCTTTGTTATTTCTTAGCCTCTGGGATTTTTGCAGGGTGGAAAACAAAAGATGCTTAAAGTGAAGGACTCTTTGTGGTGCGAAGTGAGAGCTTGTTGAAGAAAATACACTACTATTGCCCTGAGGATGAGAGTAAAGAGGAATTTTGAGAAACTCAGGAAGAAGGTTAAAGTCAGGGCCCATACATTGTTCAGAAGCAAAAACAGCCTTTCAGGGAGGGGGCACACGATTGTGGGAATGTCTCTTTGATGTGCCATGAGAGTGGCACCCTGGGCACCAGAGTTCCAAACTTCTAAACTCCAAACATCCTCTTTGAAACCTCAAATGTAAGATGGAGCAGGAGACTGGCCAGGTCGGAAGGATCAGATTACAGTCTGGAACAGTGAGAATCTCACTGGTACTCAGTAAGGAGGCCAATGACTGCCTCTCAGATGATGTGGTAATACTACAACTAACTCTAGGGCCATATAGCACAGTTCCATGGTATGGTGAGTTCCAGTAGTGACTTGGATGGAATTTTCTACCACCCCGGCAAATCAAACTTAGAGAACAATTTTGGTTAATAAATAAATGAAGGGTGCCTGGGTGGCTCAGTCCATTGAGTGTCGGACTCTTGGTTTCTGCTCTGGTTGAGGACTCAGGGTCCTGGGAATGGCCCCAGATCAGGCTCTGCAAAAGCCTCCTTGAGATTCATTCCCCCTCGTTTCCTCTCCCCCTTTGCTCTCCCCCACCCCAACTCATGCACTTTCTCATTCTCTCTAAAATAAATAAATAGGGGCACCTTCGTGGCTCAGTCGGTTAAGCATCTGCCTTGGGCTCAGGTCATGATCCCAGGGTCCTGGGATCAAGCCCCACATCAGGCTCCCTGCTTCTCCCTCTCCTACTCCCCCTGTTTGTGTGCTCTCTCATGCACTCTCTCTCCCTGTCAAATAAAAAAATAAAATCTTTAAAAAATAATATAAATAAATAAAGATATTTTATATATATCTATTTTTGTAGTCTGAATGTCATACCTGCCACCCAGACTTTGGTATCACAAAGAACTAGGTCTGAGTAACCCTTGGGCACTTTACTCAATTTCTCCAGTCTCAGTTTTTTCCATCCATAAAATAGAGATAAAAGTAGAACTTAATTCATAAATTACTATAAGTAATGAGGTTTACGTGTACATAGGTTCAGTGTCTGGAACATATTCAGTATTCAATAACGGTTGCTATTTTTATTCAGTTTGGAAAATGAGTCTACTAGAAGTGAGACACAAAACTTTCAGCCATTGCACAAACACGACCATTGCAAAGAGGGAAACACCATCAGTTACGCACACTGTTTACAAGATGAAAATAAGTTATTAATAGTTCTTCAAGAGAAATACCACTATCCCTTGCAGGAAAAACAATATGAACACAGGGCCAAGAAAAACACCAACCATCCCCCACAACTTTACCAACACGGGGCCATACCCATTCAGATCAGCATGTCCAACAAACCTCAAACCCATGAGGAAGGACAACAGAAGCAATTCAAATCACTTAACATGGCAATAATTTTTAAAAAGTCAACCCTTCTCCTCCTCATTTTTCACCCTCCCTTCCTCTAACACAACCACATCTGAGACTAAAGATATTTATAATTCTCTGAGTGACTAACTGCAACAAACTTTTGACAAGAAGGCCGTTGAACTTGATAAAAGTATCTTAATATGACAGATATACCTCAGTGGAATTTGGGAGGGGAGAACATATTTAATTTTTGATAAACTAAAATAGCACCTTAAAAATTGAATGATTCCACACAGGGATTGAACAGTAGAACCAATTGCAGGTCAGATAAGTCTCCAGCTACTGGGTAATCAAGTGTGCATTTATATCACAAATCTTAGCTTGACCTCAGGGTCTCCTCATTTTTGCTCTCCTCTACCCCACCCAGAGCATTTGGAACTAATCACTAGTCTCAGTCTGTCACCTAATGGCCCCTGGTGGAAAACTCATGGCTTCACGGTTCAACAAACATTTCTTGAGCCTTTGTAGTACCGGGGAGGATCAGGACAAGGGGCAGACACACAATTGGAAAGGCAGGTTGGGCAAGTGCACAGGGCCTTGTGCAATATGCTAATAAGACTTGAATAGAGCTGTACCTTAGACCCATTTGATGAGGTAAGGGGAACACACTGTATGTCAGAGAGCACGGAGGCAGAGAAGAGAGTTAGAAATCCAATAAGGTATTCAGTGCAGAGAGGCTGAGGCAGAAATTAGAGCAACCACCTTCTGTCCTGCTGCCTGGGGAAATACAGAAGTCCAAGCTTGAGTTCTGGTACCTTCACAAATAGCCTTGCCTCAGCCTGTGAGAACACCTCAAGCACTTTCAGTCTGATTGAGCTGCTAGTCCCCTCTAGTGGTAGCCCATGTAATGGCCACAAGACATGAATCATCGGATTCCTCGCCCATTTCCCAAGTACCCCCACCATGAGCTGGCTTCTGTGATAGCTGCTGGAGCCACAGATGTTTAAGACATTTGTTTTTCACTCAATAAGTTCATAGTTTGGGATGTGAGACACAGAGATAAACGCATCAGAACCATGGTGTGTGGTCAGTGCAAACAAAATTTGCAATCAGAAATATGCATAAGACAGAGTTTGTACAGAAGAGGGATGATTAACTTTTGAATCTCGGGGGCTTTGATGGTGGCTTGATGTCTGGGCTGGCAGTGACAAAAGCCTCCTGGAAGATGTAATTGGGCTCTGAAAGAAGATTAATAGGACTTCACTAGGCAGTTAATAAGAGATGAGTTTTCCGGGACAAGAGATCAACATGAGTTATTTCGAGAACTGCAAATAGCTGTACTCTAGGAACAACAAGTGGGAAGAGAATTAGATGGATTTTGTACTGGCCCTGTCTGAGGGATTCTAAAAGGTACCCAGTCTTCCCAAAGTGTTCCACTCAACACACATTTATTAAGCACCTTCTATGGGAAATGTGATTAAATATTATTCTAGTCCTCAAGATGCTTACAATGAAGCATTAAGACAGACGTTCAGACAGAAATGTGAGGGGATAGTTTCTATAAAATGCAAGTTATACACAAGTAGCAGTTTGTAACAAAGGACACAAAGCATTTACATTGAAAAGGGCAATCAAGGAAACCTTTCCAAAGTAGGGAACGCCTGACTTGAATATGGAAAAACAAACATGCAGGAATTTGCCAGATGGCAGTCATGGGGAGGTTGTTTCTGTGGTGTGTAATGCATTGGCCGGATGTCTTCCTGCCTCTCTGGTCACATTTACTTAACTGGCTCCCGTTCTTCTTCCCACCCCTGCTATGATCAGTCCCCCAAGGTTCTATGCTCAGCCCTCAGATCTTTGCTTTGTTCCTTCTCAGTGACTTTATTCACACCCATGGCTTCCATGATGAACATCAAATATTTTATTTAGTGGAGAATCCACATTATGGAGTATATCACTTTTTACACAGAAAGTCAGGCTATCCCTTATGACATACGCTGCAAATGGAATCCACCATCTTTAATCTCTGAAATCCTCCTCTCCCTTGGTTGGTTGTTCCATCCACCCTTTAGTTGTCTGATGTTATAAGTCAAGAAACTTGAAAAGACCTTACTTTCCCCTTATCTCTCCCCAACATCCAGCGCCTCTCCAAGTTCTGCAGCATTCATAGATCCTTTTCTTTCTGTGTTCATTATCACTGCCTTAAATTAGTCCCATAATCTCTTGTCTGGCTGATTACAGTGGCCTCCTAATCTGTCTTTCTGCTTCTAGCTCACCCCCTCAGTCTATCTGCTTCACAGTATTTCTAATAAGCAAGTCTGATCTTGTATTTATGCTACCCACACTTACTGCTTCTGTGTTCCCTACAGCCTTCAGAATCAGATCTCAGCTCCTTAGGAGAGTAGAAAAACCTCTCCCACTAACATCTCTAGCCTCATTTGTTGTCATCTCCTTCCAGGAATTTTCCAGAAATTCCAAATTTACTGTAGGTCCCCCTAAACCATGTTATTTCATACTTTCTGATTTTGAAGAGGTGTCATGTAAAGTGCTCTCTCCATCATGTTTCCCACATGGCAAACTCCAATTTATCCCCCAAACTCAGTTCCATGTCCCTTTCCCCTATTGGGTCTTCCTTGACCCTCCCTTTCTAATAGATAACCACTTTATTCTCTGGGCTACTTCTGGACCATGTGTGTGCATATATTAGTATGTCATTTTGTGACAATCTGTTTACCTGTCTGTTCTTTCTGACTGGCATAGCCTTCAGCCCCTTAGATGCCTGTGAAACTCAAATCTCATCTCTTCTGTGAAACACCACAACAGGATCAATAGAAATCTCTTAGGCTGAATTAATTCCTCCCCACTCTGATTGCCCATAGCCTTTTGTGATTTGCCTTTCAAATTGTACTTATTACATTATATTATCCTTGTTGGTAAATGTTTCTCTGTTCCCTAACAGACTGTGAGCTACTCGTTAACTCTGCATCCACGAGACCCAATAGTGTCTGATTCATATCAAAGCTTCCATACAGACAGGTTTAATGGCTAAATCATTCTACTTATTTCTCCACCTCTTCTGCATCACTAGAATATCAAGTTCATGTTATCCAGTTTGGGTTAACTTCATGATGTACATTATTAACAAGTTTGAATCTCACAAATAAGATATATATATATATTTGGTCACAAGGTCTCGTAGAAAAAGCAAGGAGTTGTAGTTTTAAAACCCATCTGTATCACTAAGAGAGTATGTGGTTTGGGACAATCAGTTTACCTGCCTTGGACATTACTAAATTATCTGTGCAATCCCCATCTTCTCTCATTCTATAAACCAATGTCCTTTTCTGAATTCTTGCAAAATTAATGGTCTTGATCACACAATTGTGTATTTAATTAGCAGTTTTTATTGGCCTTCAACTTGACCTTGTTTCTCTGCTTTGCTTTTCCTTAAAAACACATAATCGAATTGAAGTTCTTTATGGTTTACTATGATGTCTTTAGAGGTCAGAGTCAGATGTAGGTTCAATTCTTAATATTGGCAACTTGAACATGGCTAAGCTTCAATTTCTTTCTGTGTGAAATGAGAATAATAATAGTATTGTTTGTTTCACAGGTTATAAGTAATCTTCTGTATATCTTGACTCTGCAGTTGTAGTCTGTATAGGGATGCGAAAGTCTTAATAACACATACATGTTCACTGATGACTTAATCACTAGCTTCTATTTTCTCCCATTATGTACTGTGTTTTATCTGTTTCTTGATGATTGCCAGATATTGTGAACATCTGATAATATAATGTTAATATAATGCAAGGTAATTATAGTGCCAAGTACAATTGCAAATCTTGCAACATAGGCAAAGTTTCATGAAATTGATGAAAAAAAAACTCACATAATTTCTGAACACAATGTAAAGTCATTGACAAATAAATTGAAAAAGAGAAAGCTAATACAAATACAGCAGACCGGACTTCTTAAAGATACTGGATGGAATATGGGAATAAATAGATAAACCCCTCTAATATCACAAAAATATTTTATCACAAAAATATCTAATATTTATGATCATGCTGCAAAAAGTTTTAAAAGGATATTATTTTATATTGTTTGACTCATTTTTTTAATACTCAAAGTTAATTATTTGGTTTCTTCTTTGCTTTTCCTAAGAAGTAACTTATGGAGGCAATGAGCAAGAGGATGAAATTCAGCATGAGAATAGAGAATCTCACACAGCAGGTGTCAGAGGGAAGGCCAGGGACAATGAGAGGCGGCCAAGAATGCCTGGTCTCGGTTCTGCCTCAGGTCAACTTTGGTGGTGTTGCTTATCAGCACTGTGAGAGAGCAAAGAAGACGTGATATATATATATATATGCTATTTATGCTACCCACACTGTGTATATGTATATATATATACATATATACATATATACATATACACACACACACACACACACACACACAATGGAATATTACTCATCCAGCAAAAGAATGAAATCTTGTCATTGGCAACGACATGGATAAAACTAGAGTGAATTATGCTACAGGAAATAAGTCAGAGAAAGACAAATGCCATATGATTCCACTCATACATGGAATTTAAGAAACAAAACAGATGAACATAGGGGAAAGGAAGGAAAAATGAAATAAGAGGAATGTTGAGAGGGAGGCAAACCATAAGAGACATTGAATTCTAGGAAACAAACAGGGTTGCTGGAGGGGAGGGGGCATCGTTCACTATCAAGCAAGATAGAAGAAACCATATTTACATTTCACACTACATTCTTAGAGGGATCTTTATAACTTACTGTAATTATTTTAGAATACAAAATTTTAAACTGAGACCCTATAATGTCTCATTGAAGTTTCAAGACCAAAAGTCTCTCAGAAGGTGATGCAATTGTTCATTAACATTGTAAAGCTGAATGGCATCTTTGTAGGAAGTGCTGAATTGCCATCTAAATTAAATAATAACAACCATAAGACAAGTTTTGTGTTCTCTTTTATTTCACACATTCATATTAAGCTTAGCAAATGTAGAAAGCAATTTATAAATGCATGCACTAATCTATAAGTGGCCTCAAGAAAGAAAGCTGTTCCCAGGGAAAATAAGACATTAGGATTATTCAAAAGCAAATGAATTCTCAATGTATTTTCATATTTTGACAATAAACCTCTATTGTGTCAGTCACTATGTTGTCACAGAGATATGACACATCACAAGAAAATGTCCCATGTTATCCTTCAACCGCGCATGAATCTCAAATCCACTAATTCTTTCTCCTTTTCATTGTCCAGCCCCCATATCCTTACTCCTCTCCTTGATTCACTAAAATTCTCTGGGGGGCACCTGGCTGGCTCAGTTGGTAGAGCATGTGACTCTTGATCTTGGGGTTGTGAGTTTGAGCCCCATGTTGGGTGCAGTGATGACTTAAAAATAAAATCTTAAAAAAATAAATAAAACTCTCTGGTCAATTATTATAATCACCTCTTTGCATATGTTCTTGACTTTTCCCTGGCTGGTTTCATTTCATGCTTAACAGAAGTAAAGGGGTTGCAGGTTACACAGGTGTAAGCATTTGTCAAAAATTATCAAATTGTACACTTAAGAGTTATGCTTCATTGCATGTAACTTTACCTCTAAAAACTTTAAACAAATACTGAACTTCAGTTAATAGGTTGGCTTTTTGCCATGATATGGGTTAGCAATATTAAAACTTGCTTAAACAAATGAGTAAATATATCAAAAGCAATGGGAGTAGTATTTTAAGGGGAAGTTACAAATATGGAAAAAAGAAACACTGGTATTGAATTGAAATGGAAAACATCAATATAAACTTATGATTTTTAATATTTACCTATCTAGCTAAAATAATTTAGCAGTGATTATAGATACAGCCGTATGTGTGTGTACATGTACATATACTAGATATGTTCATTGAGACTTTCTAAAAGTTATGACAGCACTGAGCACACCTAATACCTAGATCTTGATTTCTATTTATCAAGGAACCTAGACTTCTTAAAGAAAAAATTAATTCCAGGGCTGTGTGTCATAGAGAAAAATATAGCTATAAAGAATATTATTGGGAAAATTGATAAAATTCGAATATAGGCTATAAATTTGATAACAGCATTTACCAATATCAATTTTCTTGATGTTGCTAATAGTACTGGAGTTATGTGACAGGATGCCTTTGTTTTTATTTTTTTAAAGATTTATTTATTTAATTTGAGAGAGTGAGAGAGAGCACCTGTGCCGGTGTGGTGAGGGGCAGAGGGAGAGAATCTCAGACTCCCCACTGAGCCTGAAGCAAGATCCCACAACCCAGGAGATCATGACCTGAGTGGAAACCAAGAGTCAGACGCTCAACCGACTGAGCCACCCAGGTGCCAGCCCCCCTTTTTTCAAAGATTTATTTATTTTGACAGAGAGCAAGAGAAAGAGAGAATGCCTTTGTTTTTAGAAAATATTCACAGAACTCTTTAGTGGTAAAGGGTCACAAATGTCTCCAGTTTACTGCCAAATAGTTCAGAAAAAACAACTATCTATCTATCTATCTATCTATCTATCTATCTATCTATCTATCATCATCTATCTATCTATATCTATCTATCATCTATCTATATCTATCTATCTATCTATCTATCTATCTATCTATCTATCTATATCTATCTATCATCTATCTATCTATCTATCTATCTATCTATATCTATCTATCATCTATCTATCTATCATCTATCATCTATCTATCTATCTATCTATCTATCTACATTTCAAGAGAATGAAAATGACAAAAGCAATTGGGAGAAAAGTGTAAACAATTGGCTAATGTATATAAAAGTATTCCTTGTACTTTTCACTTTGCTGTAAGTTTGAAATTATATCAAAACAAAAGGTTAAAGAATATCTTCAATGGCTTCTTGTGTCAGTCAGTTTAAGACTGTTTCAAAAATGGCCAAAATGTGTCCACATTGTCTTGTGTACCCTCATCACCTCTCTGATACCATCTCTTCCATTGCTTTCTCCTTCAATGCTTTATCCTTGGCTGTCCTGGTTACATGCCTCATCCCTTTTAAATCTGCGTAAAATCTCACCTTCTCAACTGGACAATCCTAATTTTCATTGCATCCTGCCCATTCCCCACCCAACCTCCACACTCTTGGTCTCCTTCACCCTGGTTTCCTTTTTCTTTTCCATGGTACGTGTTGCTTTCTAATATCTATATGACTTATATGTCTTATTTCTGTCTTGTCTAGAATGCAAGTTCCACAGACAGGCGTTTTGTCTGCTGCCTTTCCTGATCTATCCTAAGACCTGGGACAGTACAAGGCATTCTGTGAATATTTGTTGAATGGAATAATGATTGCTATCAGATTGTCAGATTACCTTGGGAAACATATATACTCTTTTGAATATTAATCTTTAAGGATATTTTTTCTTTAGAGTTCCTGGCTCACTGTTATATGTCTATTAGGTATTAATATTTCTGTTCATGTTAAAGTAATGTAGTTTCACCTGTTTTTGAAGTATATATATATGTAACTTAATTGGAATAATTTAAGAAGTTTAGAGATAGTGCTTGGGAAGGTCACCTGAGTCTCACAAGGAGACACTAAGCTGCTCTGGGTCCCTCTTTTCATCATCTACTTCTCAGCTTTAAAGGTCTGGAAATGGGGGACTGGCTCGCACTAACCGAAACTCATGAGATCTGGTGAGAATGCTAATTTAAAGAATTATACAGAGAAATAGAGTTGCCACAGGTATCAGATGTTTGAACCTTTTTCTCAGCTTATTTTCCCTAAGAACTTGACAGGAAGTCCAACAGGTAAGTGCAAAGTTACTTCTTTTTGTGGAACAGAACAAAAGGAATGAATCCATCAAATTATCTTGGCCCAGTGCATACATTTGTCTAAGGACAGAGTGTCTAAGAATACAGTATTGGGAAATCCACTCCTCTGTTCAGGGCATTTTCTCACTAAATGATGTTGAAATGGAAAGTATTAAAATTGGGTTTGGAGCACCCCCCCACCCCCCCGCTGAGGTTTCCCATTAATAACCAGTTCGCACATTTCTTCCCTTGGTTATTTTAGTACGTATCTAGGCCACAGTCAAGCCCTGTCGCTACTGTTTTCCAAAAGAAATCACGTTGTTCTTTGAAGGTGACTTGTCAGGTGGCTGATCTTTGTCACTATATGCAGAATTTATTAGTTTAGCTTTTAGAGTTGGTGTGAGGTGGTTCCTCCACCGTAACTCATGTCTCTTGTTGTCTTAAATTAGATGACAAAGAAATGTTTACTAAAAGCTGGTTAATGATTAATCAAATTTAAAAACGCCTGGACAGAGTTAAACTTCATGAAGTTCTAAAATCTCACCAGGTGTCTGGTTCTGGACCACAATGGAATAGATGCCCTTCTCCCTATGCCTTCCCCTAAGTGCAGGCAAAAGTCCTGGATGTGATACATAAAACAATCGTAAGGAGACTGTGGGGTAAAGAGGGGAAGGCTGACCAACTGTGGATCTGGGAACCCAAGAAAGATCATGATGGCCGGTTCCCTGGGTTGTCTTTTGACTTGTATACCCTGGACTGGGTGCTGGAGGAGCCATACCTGAAAAAACCAATGGAAACTGACAAATAAGAGCCCTCATGAAATCCAGTTCTGGGGCACCTGGGTGGCTCAGTCGTTAAGCGTCTGCCTTCGGCCCAGGGCGTGATCCCCAGGTCCTGGGATCGAGCCCCGCATCAGGCTTCCTGCTCTGCTGGGAGCCTGCTTCTTCCTCTCCCACTCCCCCTGCTTGTGTTCCCTCTCTTGCTGGCTGTTTCTCTCTCTGTCAAATAAATAAATAAAAAACCTTAAAAAAAAATCCAGTTCTTCTAGCAAAGGACAAGGAAAGGGGTGGTTTAGCTAGATGAAGTTTTTAGATAATAACTGCCCTACCTCAGAAGTGCACTGTGGACCAAAATGCAGCTCTAGTCCCATCACTGTCAGCAAGAGCTGAGTGGGGTCCTGGACTTCTCCCCTTGCCAGGCTGTAATAACGCACTGTCAGTGTGGTGAAAGAGAAGCCAGATTGGGAGATGGGACTCTCATCCTCATCCAGCAGTAGCAAGCCTCTCTGACAGTGTCAGTGGAAGTCTTCTGGGAACCTGCACTCCCGTCCCCCCCTGGCAGTAATGAGGCACCCTCCCTTCTCCACAGAAGTGATACTAGAGGAGGCGAGTTGGGGAACTGTCACTACCAGCCAGCAGGACAACAGTTTCTTTCTTGCAGTGTCAGTGGGAAGTATACTTTCCTGAGGTGGACCTCAATGTACGTAGAGGAAGTATTTAAGACAATTATAAGTTAAAAAAAGTAAAGAAACTTACAGGGAGGAAAGATTTCTACATTTGATAATGGAAGATGGAAGAGTATAACTTGGCATTTTGAAACTGGTAAATAAAAGGAAAAAAAAAAAAGAAAAGAAAAAGTGTTCTACATTTGATTCTGACACTAGTAGACCTTCGTGGTAATGGAAGAATTCTGTATCTTGATTGCAGTGCTGGCTACAGGAATCTATACAAATGATAAAATGACACAGAACTATATGCAACATTGTACCAATATACATTTCCTGCTTTTGACATTGTACTATAATTAATGCATGATGTAACCATTGGGACAAAGTAGATGAGGGTACCCAAGGACTTTACATTATAGCAACTTTTGGTAAATCTATAATTATTTCAAAATACACAGTAAATCATAAACTTTTTAAAAGATCTTTATTGGTCATATTCAGAAACTTCTCCTAACCATGCAAAAACATACAGAGCAAACAATAAAGAATTGGTATAAAATTATAGGGCAGACTTCCCCAGTAACTGGTGGTGGGGGAGGCTGATAGTCATTTACAACCTATTTGATTCAGGGAATGCAATTTTGTTTTGATATTGATGTTATTATCAATTTCTGCTTTTTTCTTTTCAAATTTGAGTATAGTAGACACACAATATTATATTAGTTTCAGGTGTACAATTTAGTGATTGGACAAGTTTATACGTTATCTTATGTTAAACACAAGTGTAGCTACCATCTGTCCCATTATCTTTAATATAATATCATTCAATTTGTTCTTTTTATGTAGTCAGTGATAACACTGTGTAAAAGCTCATGAGTCATCTTGTCTGGATCATTAATATAACTGACAAGTTTTTAGCATCTCCTCAAGAAAAGATCATTTATCATCTTTAGCTATCAGGACACAGCAGTAGATACCTTGGAATACTGCAAGCATTTTTGTTTGTATTTTTCTCTTTCAAGAAAGTGAAAAAGATAGCATAGGAGTTTCAGGATTTATTAGTGGCATGAGTAGATAATGGCATCAAATTGTGATAGCCAAATGCATCCAGACCTTACTACCCATTTGTGTTTGGTTTTTAATCTACAGGGAAAAATCCTTTCTGCCCTTCCAACCTAGAGTAAACATTTTCGGTTTCTTCAAAGCCCAAATCACTTTTCTGGGAAATGACCCATCATCTTCATACAGTCCTGTTTGAACTATCTGATCTTCTCTACTGGTCACAATTGATTAGTATAGGATTTCCTTTCTTATAATAATTTGGAATTAGGACCCATGGACTCAAACTGAATAAACTTAAGGTCCAATGTTGTCAAGTTTCTATAGTCATTACTTCTTCTGAATCATGAAATGTTCCAAGCATACAAAAACACCCAATTGCTCCCTGCTCTAAATGAACAAATGTTAATGCACTGCCATACGTATTTCAAATTTCTTTTTTTCTGAAAAAAAGTCATGAACATTTACCAAATTTTTGTCACATTCATTCAATCTATTTATTATTTGTTTTAATTGTGGTAAAAACACATAACTTAATATTTACCATCTTATCTGTTTTTTAAAAGATTTTATTTTCAAGTAATCTCTACACCCAACGTGGGGCTTGAACTCTTAACCCCAAGATCAAGAGTCAGATGCTCCACTGACCAAGCCAGCGAGGTGCCCCCCTTTTTAACCATTTTTAAGTGTGTAATTCATTAGTGCTAACTATAATCATATTGTTTTGGAATGGATCTCTAGAATTTTCTCATCTTGCAAAACTGAAACTCTATGTCCTTTGAACAACTTCTCATTCCTCCATGTCCCCAGTAACTACAATTCAACTTTCTGTTATTATGAATTTGACTGTTATAGATATCTCAGAAAACTGGAACCATATAGTAATTGTCTTTTTATGACTGGTTTATTTCACTTAGCATGATGTCTTCAAGGTTCATCCATGTTGTAGTATGTGACAGGATTTCCTTCTTTTTTCACACTACATAATATTACAATGTATGCATTTTCCACAATTTCTTTATACATTCATTGGTTGATAGACATTTGGGTTACTTTCACTTCTTGGTTATTGTGAATACTGCTTCAATGAACACAGGTGTGCAAGTATGTCTTTGAGATTCTGTTTTCAATTCTTTTGGATACATATGCAGAAGTGGGACTACTGTATCATATGGTAATTGTATTTTTAATGTTTTGAGGAACCTCTATACTGTTTTTCCACAATGGCTGCACCATTTTACATTCCCATCAACAGTGTACAAGGCTTCTGATATCTTCATATTCTTACCAACACTAGTTATTTTCTGTTTTTATGTTATTGGCCATCTTAATGGGTGTGAGGGGATCTTGCTTTGGGATTTCAATTTTCATTTCTCTAATGATTTCTTTAGATAAGCATTTTTTCATATGCTTGTTGGTCATTTGTATATTTATTTTGGAGAAATGTCCATTCAAGTTTTTTGCCCATTTTTAAATAGGGCTGTTTGTTGTTGTTGTCGTTGTCGCTGTTGAGATGTAGGAGTCCTTTATGTAGTCTAAATATAACTCCAGATATATAATTTACAAATATTTTCTCCTATCTGAAGGTTGCGTTTCACTCTGCTGACTATTTTCTTTGATGTACAGAAGTATTGGAATCTGATATGATCTCACTTGTCTACTTTTGCTTCTGTACTTTTGGTGTCATACCAAAAAAACCATTGCCAAATTCAATGTCATGAAGCTTTTCCCCTGTTTTTTTCTAGCAGTTTTATGGTTTTATGTCTTACACTTAGGTCTTTAATCTATTCTGACTTAATTTTTGGTATATGGTCTGAGGTAAGGATCCATGTTCATTCTTTTGCATGTGACTATCCAGTTTTCCAAATTCCATTTGTTGAAGAGACTGTTCTTTCCTCCATTGTGTAGTCTTGGCACTTTTGTTGCAGATCATTTGACCATATGCAAACGGGTTTATTTCTGGGCTCTCTGTTCTATGCCATTGGTCTATATAGCTGTTTTTATGCCAGTACCACATTGTTTCAATTAATGTAGCTTTGTATAACTTAACCAATTTTTAAAATACTGTTTCCATTTTTCCTTCTTTATATATTTTACAGCAACTATCAGGAAGCATAATTTTACCCCTATATGATTCAATATAAATCTCTACAAAGTGTGGGCATTTTCCTTTTAAAAGTATTATTATCACATAATAAAATTGGCAATATTTCTTTGTTATCATCTCATACCTCATCCAAAATCAAATTATAAATGGTCTGGAAAATGTGTTCATTGATTTGTTTGAATCAGAATCCAAACGAGGTCCCTACTTTCAGTTGATTACATCTTATAATCTCTTTTGATTCAAAGAAGTCCTTCTCTTCCTCCTTTTCCCCTCAGACATTAACTATTGAAACTGGCTTTGTTGTCCTCTAGAATGCCTTACATTCTGGATTTCTCTGTTTACTTCCTTGTTCTGTCATTTAACTTACAGATGGAAGTTAACCCATGGCTTAATTGTATGGTCATTTAGCTATAAATTGAAATTAGCTCAGACCTTTAATTTTTTTTCTATACAGTGCAGTTTTCTTAATTCACTTGCAAACTGGAGACTCTGGGGACTTTTCCTAGTTTCACCGGTCCTCCTCAGATATGTCTTCCCATGTCTCCACCCAGAATATGTAGGGTCTTCTTCTGTTAGAGGTGGATATTTGCTGGCAAATGTTAAAGTGCTGGTTTGTGGAGTACACAGGTTGTCCCCATTCATCTCTCACTATTCCTACCACCCAGCTTTGATCACGTTCTTATTCTGTTGCTGGAGGTGACTTATCATTTGTGTTCATAATCTGAAGTTTATGGAAATATCTTTTTCTAGTTTTGTTTAGATGTTGTCAATGGAGTTTTCATTTGCTATCCTAATTTGTTTGTTTATTTTTCAGGAGGAATTTTTTGGCGATTAAAAATCACCTTGCTGCCAAGACCACATCACTGGAAGTTCCTCCACTTTCTTTTGGTTAAGGAGAGAAAATATCACAGAAAAATGGCACCTCCTAACCCATTCTCTTTCACTTTCTCCCCTATGACCACCCCTAAAGTTAACCCTACCCAGAAGTTGGTATGTCCTGTTCCCATGCATGTTTTTGTACTTTTACTACATTTTATGCATCCATTAAATTTGTATCCTATTGTTTTATGAGTTTAGAATATTAACATACATGTTTTCATATTATATGAATGATTCATTACTTGGTTTTCTTCACTCAAAATTATATTTCTTGAGATTTATCCATATTGAAACATGAAACTCTAGATCATTAATTTTAACTGTTGTAGAGTATTCCATAGTTTTAAGAAAGCATAATTCGTTAGTCCCCTGACAAGAGAAAAGTATTTTACTTCACCAAAATAAGCAGCACTGAAAAAAAAAAGGACAAATCACAGTGTACAAGGTAGCTTGTGCACAGCGGCGTGAGTTCCTCCAAGACAAATACCTGGGACTGGAAGTGCCGGGTCAGAGGGCATATGCATCTTCTTATATTCACATGTGTAAGTTTCCTCCATGTGTATCTACATAGACATTTGTGATGTTTTAGCTTTTTACATCCTTGTAGGTGTGAAATGGTATCTCATTGTTAATTTATGTTACATTTTCCTAATTGAAATGTGAGGTTGAGTATCTTTCTATTGATGATTTGGTTTTCTTCTGTGTCTGGGCTGTTTATAAAATTGACAATTTCTTCTGGGTTATATGTCAATTTATCAATGATTTGCAAGGGTCTTAAAAATATCCTCTGGATAAAAATCCTTTTCTGGTGTTTATTAAATACAATGGGCTCTTTCAACATCTTCTGTAAATCTTTGCTCTCTTTCTCTCTCTTGTTCTTTCTATTCTACCTCTAACTCTACCACTGTCTCTAGCTCAATAACTTTCTCTTCCAATAGCTCAGACTTCATCCATGAAGACATCTTGGGAAACAGGCATCATACCAATCTTTTCATTTTTCCAAATCTTTCTCAAACCCATGACCACCACTTTTATTTCTTCCTGGAACATCCTTTCTTTCTGAAGCTTTGACACTCATGTAAAGAGTTCTGCCTTTATGGACAACCTATTTGTCAGTTATAATCATAATCTGTATATTTAAGTTCAGCTGTTTCTAGCATGTCTCTTACCCTTTTCCTTACTTGGGACCTTTCCTATTCCCTGTCTTTACCAGGATTTTGCAAGTCATTATTCAAATGTTAGGTGTGCAGTGGGTGTGGATATGGATGGTAGGAAAAAGAAAAATAAATTCAAATTCTTTTATAAACATAAGCCATGCATTGATATGAGAATTTGATGTTATGGCAAAATAAAAGTTGATATGATAATGTCAATATATCTAATGGGTAGACATCAAAATGAGTTTGGGAAAAAAAAGGGAAGTTTCTAGAACATACCAGATTATATTATCACATTGTCACCACACACAAAATTGGTGTTAATGAATACATTCCTCTGGAAGATTATATAAGTTTGTGAGTCTAAAACAATGTTATTTTGAGTATTGACATCTAGTTAATGTAACTTCTTAAAGTGAAATATATGGACTAAAAGTTTCCTCATTATGTTTCGCTCTTCTATCTTTCTCTGTGGCTTTTCTCTTAGCACAGACTAGAGAAATAAAGGCACTTGTAAATGTCTAGAGTTATTTATTTGGATTCCAATTTAAACTTTCCATTACTTTTAATTTCATTTTAAACATAGGCATCTGTTTGGTTTCATAAGAAAAGCCCCCAGTTTTGCTGTCTTCTTACTGAAGTTCTTGAAATGGAAGTAATATTTTAACATCTGATAATAGTAGACCAAAGAGGATGATAACATCCAAGTGTAAGTAGGTATTTCATCACCTAGAATAATTATTTTTAACGGGAAAATGAATTAGACAAAGAATAATAAGGGTTTTAATTATAATAATTATAGCTGGAAGAAATAGCTGGCCTGGGATAATATATCTAGTCCAAGTTTGTATCCAATATATTTTTTTAATCTAAAACAGAATTATAACCTAAAAATAATATTTAGGTTCTAACTGATGAGTCAGATTTAGAGACAAAAATAGTAGCACGTAATGTTGAAATTGTTCAAAAATAGGAGTGATTTCATTTAAAAAATGACAAATATTCCTCAGGGTTCCAGGCCTCCCAGTTATTTTAATAGAACAAACTATCTTGGAGGAAGGCTCATAAACTCTCCACTGTTCATTAGTTTACACCTGCATGTTGGGGGACTTTGCTTATCAGTGCTCTTAGCTTAGGGTTTTGTGCAATGCACAATACAAAAGGTTAATAATTTTATCTGAAAAAAATCATTATTATTATTTTGCACTTTAAGCCTATATCACACTCAAAAGAAATTAATTACCTTGATGGTTTTGTACCTCATCTGCCTCAAAGTTCTGTGTGTGTTTTAATGATAAATGTAATCTTTATATTAACGTCAGGTTGTACCTTTTACAAATTCTCACTATGGTTTACTAAATAATTGAAACCATTCTCAAAAATGTCCAATGTAAGAAAGGACAGGTAAGCTTCCTGTTTCATAACTTTTTCCAAAGGCTTATTACCAGATCAATTTGATCTATTCTTATTTGCTATTAATTTAGTAGCCACGAGCTTAATGTGATTTATTTATCGAGCTAGTTCATAAACTTTGTATTAAGTCTTTGTATATGCTAGGCAATGATTTACCCACGACTCAACTTTTTCATTCTGTCTTCCTTAAATTAAAAAAAAAAAATTAGAACTTCTGTCTTTATCTTAGACTATTCCTCAATAATAATTCCAATTATTTCTCTCTTAAACAAGCCCGGATTAAAGAGATGATTGCAATTCATAACAAATGTCATTTTTGTCTCTCACATTACCATATTACTTAGAACTATGAAAGGTGGCATTTTTATATTTGTGGTGCTTCACTCATATCACTTATCCTATGAAAATCCTATGGACTCTCAATGAAAAAGAATAGTTCCTCCTCCAAAGTCCCTGAATGAGAATGATCCGTGACATTGCAGTAGACTAGGACATACAGCGATGCCAAGAACAAATAAATGTTAGTGCCCGCCAATAGGTAGAAGGCTGCAGACTGGGGTAAGCCCAGGTTCTGGAAGGGCCTGGGAGCTAGAAGATTTTTGAGAAGAAAATAAGGTGATCTCGGTTTCTTTCCAGCTCAGCCAAGACTGCTCAATAGGTCAGCAAGCAGAAAAGAAATTGAAATAAATACTATTTGCTTCGTTCCGCTTATAAGCTGGTGTCAGAACATATGCATACTGCCGGGCTCCGTGTTTACCATCCACGTGAACTGGGACAAGAATGTAACCTTCCTGGGGCACCTGGGTGGCACAGCGATTAAGCATCTGCCTTTGGCTCAGGGCGTGATCCCGGCGTTACGGGATCGAGCCCCACATCAGGCTCTTCCGCTATGAGCCTGCTTCTTCCTCTCCCACTCCCCCCGCTTGTGTTCCCTCTCTCGCTGGCTGTCTCTCTCTGTCGAATAAATAAATAAAATCTTTAAAAAAAAAAAAAAAGAATGTAACCTCCCTGCACTGCAGTTTTCTTATCTATAAAATAAAGACGTAACCTCCCTGCACTGCAGTTTTCTTATCTATAAAATAAAGACAACATGTTTTTCAGAGTTTGCCAAAATAATTCAGTACATTTTTTTTCCTTAGGATAGTGCCTGGAACAAAATAAGCGTTTCTTAAATATTTGCTATTATTGCTGTGTTCCCGTTGTTGCGGTTAATAATGTAATGAGTGGCACACCCATGTGACATGTTGTGACAGAATTTTAGCAAGGATTCTGCTGACTTAGCTTTCCTCATCTTTTGGACATCAAATCTTGATCACAATTACGTGCAAGGTCCAAATAGCTCAGGTATGTCTCTGGAACAACACCAGATGGGTTTCAGTTTTCCCCCTGCAGGATGGATCCTCCTATTAATCTTAATCGTGACTCATTAGGAGCCAGAGGTTTTTAAATAGTGCTTTCCAGATGTCAACCAGTTTCCAGGGGGGACGGGGAGGACCTGCTCTGTGGTAGTCTTCAGGCGCCAAAATGGGAATGCTTTCCTCCCAAGATGATTTTTATCTTCTACCTGGGGGCAGGGTTGGTGATGACCTGTGACCCCTTCAGCCCACTTTGAGCGCCTGGACTTAATACGAAAGTCTCGAGTTCTATTTCTGCGGCCAGGTCTCTGCATCCCAGCTGCAGCTGCCAGGTTATCCCAGGTAACCCATTTGCTTACCATTCAGGGTTCATTATTCGAGTTTCAGCTCATTCTTCCTCTTCCCCTTTCTTTTTCTTCTCCTTTTTTCTCTTTCTTCCTTTTCTTTTGCCATTGGAGATTTTTCTTACTGTCATCTTAGGAATACATTTAGAAGGTATGTTTGCAATACTTCAGCTGCAAGTTCACTGCACTGCAGGGGAAGGGCCACTCAGTGTTTCTGGTCCCTCATACAGGAAAACGTGCAAGTCAAGATTCCATTTTTTATTTTTTTTTTGAAAGCCCACTTAGACTTGGATTTGTGTTTCTTTTGTTTGTAACACTGTGCTGAAATTGACCACAAGAAGGCCTAGTTTTTTTCCGGGTTATAGGCTTTTCCACTTTCTTCCCGCAGTAGCACAAATTCACGGGGGAAATGAAGTGTGTGGGCCCAGGAGCCTATCTAAACCATGCCCTCCAAAAACTGGTTTTAATTCTCACTATTCCTTCCCATTGATCTGTTTACCACTGCTTTCCTCTCTAAACCTCAACATAGCAGTCATTGGATTCAACTTTAATCTTGTTGCATTACATTTGACACAGATATTTGCATATTTTATCTAAAGTAAGATAGAGCATGACTGAGTAAATGTGTGTATGTGTGTGTGTGGTAAACTGTAATCTTAAACATTTTTAATATTTTTCAGTGTAATAAGAGAGAAGCTCAAGTGCAAGTAATAAAAATGTCTATCAGAGAACAGACAACTTATGTCCTCAGGGAAGAAAGGTTCACAAATCTCAGACTTGTTTAGAAATGAAATTTTATAGCATAAACATTTATATTTCATGCTAAGAACTCCATATGGAGTTAAAATACATTATTATTATAGGTAGATTCCAATCTTTGGAATGGAGGGGGCTGCTGGCAGGGGTTTGTTATTGGGGGTGCCAGCTGACTGCTCAAGAACACTCTGACAGTTACATGCTGGGAGGAGGAAGCAGGTGTTATCAGATGACTGCTCAGGAATGTGACCTAAAGGGGACACTAATTGGAACACAGACTGGTCATATGGCTCTCTTTGGTGGGTTGTTTTAAATAGTTGTCTGCATCTCTTGGTGTCTGTGATCTCTACCTAAGTCACCTTCAATAACTTCTCCTGTAGACAGGGAAAGGTGTGCTGGGAAATAGGTGAGTGACAGACAGCAAGTGGGAGTCACAGTCACTCCTGGCCCTATTAACCAGGACACTACTTGCTAGGCTTGGAGTTGAGTTTTAGTAATCCTCAGATATTTGTGGCTGCTTTGTTTAGAAATTGAACCTTAAAGTAATGACTACTAGTGAAGTTGGATTGTGTAGCCAAAAGAATTCAGGATTTGAAGGATCAAATCTTAGCCCCATTCCTTGATCACTTTGTAGCCTTGGTATTATAACCTATCTATGTATTTTACCCCAATTTGTGAAATGGTGATTACAATAACACCCTTAATAGATTATTGTGAAGACGAGGTAAGAAAACATTAGGTGCAAATACTAGGTGCTCAGTATTTATTGGTTCCTTTTACATCACTTTGTAGGCTAATTGTATTCAACTCATCCGCCCACAGAAATTGGGTTGGGCGTTAGAAGACATTCACATATTTATATTGGGGCTGGAGTCACTCCATCCACATTAACCATTCTCATTGCTGCTCAAACACAGCAGACATTCTCCTGCCCTAAGGCAATGGATCTGGCTGTTCCCTCTCCGCGAACATTCTCCCAGTTATGCACATAGCTGACTCTTACACCTCCTTCAATTCTTTGATCAAATCTCCTTCTCATTGTGGCTTAGCTCAACAACTTCATTTATTTATTTATTTATTTTAATTTATTTATTATATTATGTTAGTCACCATACAGTACATCCCTGGTTTTTGATGTAAAGTTCGATGATTCATTAGTTGCGATAACACCCAGTGCACAATGCAATACGCGCCCTCCTTACTACCCATCACCAGCCTATCCCATTCCCCCACCCCCCTCCCCTCTGAAGCCCTCAGTTTGTTTCTCAGAGTCCATAGTCTCTCATGCTTCATTCCCCCTTCTGATTACCCCCCTTTCTTTATCCCTTTCTTCATTTAAAATTGCAACCTCTACAAGTCTTTCCTCGCTACTCCCTCATTAACATACTATTGATTCTCCATACCATGTTTCTTTCCTTTTTTAAATACAATTAGCATCTTCTAGCACTCCATAAAATTCACTTTGCATTATGTTTATTGTTCTTATTCTGTCTTTCCCTACTAGAATGTACACTCCATAAAGGCTAAAATCTTTATTTAACTAACGTATCCCAAGTACCTGTTTCCTAGTATATAGTTAGGGCACACTATTTTTGAATGAATGCACACAGGCATTTCAAACTAAATCAGAGTACAGAACTTACTCACTTCCTTTTTTTTTTTTTTAATTTTATTTATTTATTTGACAGAGAGCACAAGTAGGCAGACCAGCAGGCAGAAGGAGAGGGAGAGGCAGGTTCTCCGCTGAGCAGGGGGCCTTATGCCGGGTTCGATCCCAGGACCCTGAGATTATGACCTGAGCCAAAGGCAGACACTAAACCAACTGAGCCACCCAGGTGCCCCCAGAACTTCCTCACTTCCATATCCCCAGAGCCTAAATTGTAGAAAGTGTGAAATGCATAATGGAATGGATGAAAATAATTGGTTCATATACAATGCAAGTTCCCAAGAGGGCTAGGAATTACCCAAGCTCAGGCAAAACCCATTATCATTATTCTCTTCTTTCTGAACCTGACAACCTAACATACTGGCTTAGGATTCCTTTTTTGTTTGAATGATATTTTGCATCAAGAAAATGTGGAGAATATTAACATTAGCTCAAGAACTTTGTGTAATCATGATGACTATTTGTGCTTATGCAGGGTTATTTAAAATTTGAATGCTGATATTTAACTTAACACTCAAATAATATTCATCATTTTTGTAATAGAGCAATATGATGAAATTCAGACACACCTTATCAGCAGATAGTCTTCCATTGCTAACCCATGTCATTTTGCGCTGGGCTGAGCAGGATTAATCTTATCCCCCTCCCTCAAGCGAAGAGACACAACTGATTAAATCCCTTCTGAGAATCTATCCTTTGTTATTAGAATTTTCTGCTCTACATAGTGTTAAGAAGGCATTATCTAATACAATCTTAAGAAAGTACCTCACCATCATAACACTCAAGAGATGACATCACACTCAGAGGATTTCTATAGGGTCAAATCCAAAATAAAGAATAATTTATTCTTTATTATTTGAGTTGTTTGGAATAATGCAAACCATAAGACAGATGATAAAGAGGAATGTGTGTTATAAATACAAGCAAAGAAAGTTTATAGAAATCATAGTAAATTTCTGTCAAGAGAGCTGGAATTATCACCTGACCTTTTTCTTCCTCTACTTTTAGCAGTTAAAACGATAGTGTGTCCCCTGAGATCTCTCTAATGGATAGTTTAGAACATATTAATCTGATTTTACGCAACTTCTGTGCTCAGTCAATGGTGCTTACAGTGTCATATATGCTTGAACAAACAGGCATCGTGCATAGGCTTTACGTGATGTTAGCATCTAGTCTTGCCTCATAACTATGCATTTATCAATTAACTGTGCTTTGTCTTTTCTCCAGATATTAACACAGTTGGGGATTTCACAGGCTTCCCTGAAGAAAGATGCTGTAGCGAAGCACTGAAACCATTTATATTCTACCTCATGACTAATTTATTTGAACACATACGGTAAAGGAAATATGCAATAACTCTCTGAGACAATGTGAGGACAGAGAATTAAAAGCATTTATGCCATCAAAAATATGTTTTAATGTGTGCCACAGTCTTAAGTGCTCAAAACTCAAATGTCTTACGTTAGAGTTAGGGCTCCCAGGTGGCAAATAAAACCACCAGCATATTCATGATTCATTCTAACCACTTTACAGAAGACTGCAACTGGGAACTCAAATAAGGAATAAGAAAGCTGACCCAGAATCTATCATTAAATATTATTCAGCTGAAAATATTACACAAAAGCGTCCAGAAGTCAAGAAGGGGAAATCAAAAATATAAGACCATAAGCCCAGGAGAGTATTGTTAAAGCAGGAATGAGTAAAGATGGGTGGTCCTATGCAGAGGTGCTATATCAGTCAGAATTAAAAAGCTATCTGCTCTCAAGACTCTGATGATGTAAGTAGCACAAAATGAGAAATGTATTAAATTGTTAGTGCTAAATGTAACTTTTGAAGACAAGGTGATACAGAGAATATACCAGAAAAAAAAAAAAGACTATACTGTCTTTACCGTTCAATTACATCATCTTATTTATTAAGTTCATCTAATGATCTGGGCATCAGGCAACATGATACCATAACTGAACTGGCCAGGCATTTCACTTGGTGCCCAGAATTTATAGATGAATATTTAACCTATTTTGCCATTGCCTTCGTTTGGTATTATTTTAATGATGATGCCCTTTTTACTTCATTTGATGAAGTATTGTTTCTAGGCATTTTTTCTTCAGCCTAGACACAGGTTATTTGTTTATATAGGCTATAAAAATGGAGTCTCCAGGGTCTGTTCCTGTTCAGCTACCCTAATTTCCACCTTGCAATTAACCACAGCGAGGTGAGTATACGGCACCTAGAAGAGAGCCAACCCAGGGCCCACCATCAGGCGATTTTACACATTGAACATTGGCACAGCAATTAAATTCAATCAACTGAAGAGACAATAAAAAATATGGATCCAGATTACCGGTCAATTATTCAGAGACATGGCTCTGATTACACAGTGAAAATCCAGAAGCCATAAGGCCACAGTAGAGATGGCTGCAGCCAATTTAGGCAACAACTCACAGATAGTTATAACAAGGTGTCATCTAGTACTCAGTTCTTGCCCAAGGTCATAGAGGTCATTAATGGCTGACCCAGAACAAGAACCAAGAATTCCTCACATAAGTACAGGGCTCTCTCCAGCCATTCTTCAACCATGAGGATAATGTAGCTCTGAAAGAAATTTGTACATATTTTTCTTAGTTCTATGACATATTTATAACCCCACATAATTTCAAATGAATCCTGGTTGAAGTTTTACCGCTCTTCGTTCATTTTGAAATGGCAAGTTATTTACAAATCTTAAAAGTTCTGAACTAGGATAACTTTCTTTTGTTTGTTTACTTAAGCAAAGGAAAGACGAGTAGCCCCAAAACTTAAGCTATTCATGCTGAAGAACTGGACCATATAAATCAAGGACACAGGAAATAGCAAATATACACGACTTCAGTCAGTAGCATATTTTATATGCTGGAAATGGCTGAACAGTTTAAAAGTAATATAAGGCAAGAAAGAGAATAAAGAAGAAGGAAAGCTGAGAAGATAAATTTTTCTTAAACTACTCTAAACTACACTTTTTTTTTTTTTTGGCAGATCTTGCCCAATTTAGATAAGCCAGGATGACTAAATTATTCTTTCAAAACACTGTTTATGTATCAAGATGCTATTTTCTACCCTCAAAAAAAGTAGTTTGTAGAACTTGAAAGCACTAAGGGAATTAGTAGCTAAGCAACCCCCTTTAGGGCGCTGCTCACTTAACTTGTTAAGGGATCATACCTTGTGGTACAAGGCAATTGAACTGACCATGTCATCCTTCTTACACTCAATGCAGAAGTAAAACAGAACTCCCTCTTTATTGTTGTATCATTTTTCAGTGTTTATGCTAAATCACCAAACATTAGATCTTAAAGTCCCTACCTGACTGCCTGGAGTAGGGACCACCTGCTAATTGCATTATATTGTCAAAGGAGCAAAAAATAAATTTTCATTATATTAAGTCATTGGATTTTGGAGTTGGTTGTTATAGCTGCTAGTGTTACTTATCCTGACCTATGCCCAGGAGAGCATTTCTTTTTTTCACATAAGTAATTTTTTTCATGTGGTAGACATTATATACATTTTTCTCCAATACTTTATTCTCTCTTGCCTTCTGTACACCTAGAAGATGTGATTATTTGCTTCCTTAAAGTTGAGTAAAGCACTGTGATTAGTTCTGACCAATAAATTGGGAGTGAAAGTTGTGTGTAACTGAGGTTGTAGAAATCTCATTTAATTACCCAAGCTCTCTTTTTCCATTCTGAGGGATTGAGAGGGCTTGTGTTGTACATGGTGCAACCACCACATGGTAGAGCCCTTGCTGACCTGGGTTCCTCAATGATTGCGACATGAGTCCCATGGCAACCACCAGTGCATATATAATGTGAGCAGGAAATAAGTTTTTATTGGGTTAACACACTGCAACTTTGAAGTTGTCAGCACAGCATGGCTTGCCCTAATATGTGACACATAGGCTAGACTGTATATGTGTATAGGACGTATATGTGTGTGTGTGTGTGTGTGTATATATATATATATATATATATATGCACATACCCATGTACACACCCATGTACATACCCATGTGTATACATATATGTGTATAAATTTATGTGTATATATCCATGTATGTATATGCATTTGTATAAACTAACATATATGTATATTGACACATAAAGACCTATAAGAGGTATATTAGTCAGAATATGTATGTGTGTGTGTACACATACACACATATACACATATGATTAATAAATTGTTGCATGGGAATTTTGATGATATAACTGCTTTATTTTATAGAAAGTGTTTTTAGTTATGCCTTTAAAATGATTTATAGGAATTTAGATTATTTTTTATAACACTATGCCAAAAAACAAACCATACACCAAATGACCTGTGCTATAGCAGTTCTGAAAGGAGCCAATCACACCTTTTGTCCTCTTTGCATTTTAAACAGTATAAAAAATAAACACAGGAAATAGGTATAATTGTGGATCTCAAAATATTAGCTTTTTCACTTTAAAAAATGGTCGGATTTTTCTACTCTATCCCACGTAATGTGAACTGACATATCCACCTACTTGCCAGGAAAGCGGCTAGGCAACTGTGGGCTTCCCCTTTGTAGAGGCTAAAGGCCCTGCTCCAGAAAGCTTAGTGTATGGAACAGTAGCAAACAGAAGAGTAGGTACTACCTGAAGACATGCTGGAGAGGGAAAAGAGACTACTGTCTTCCACAAAAATGATGTTCACCTCAATCTTGT
Source organism: Ursus maritimus (assembly GCF_017311325.1). NCBI lineage: Eukaryota > Metazoa > Chordata > Mammalia > Carnivora > Ursidae > Ursus > Ursus maritimus. The sequence continues at coordinate 46,343,094 of NW_024423564.1, forward strand.
CCTTTAGACAAGTAAATAATGGGACAACACGAAAAGAGACTCATGGTGTCCTTCCAATATTGTGTCCTTGTAGAAGGACACGGAAGTTCCTTTGTCTATGTATTTTGAGGAGTTGATTAATAAACTTTTTTTTCCACCTACTACAACTTTCCTGAGTCTTTTGCATCTTTGCTGTTATTACTACTGAACATGAAAAACTGTCTCCTCTGACTAAGGAGACATGATGATTAAGTGCAATGTGATATGCTGAATTGGATCCTGGAAAAGAAAAAGGAAATGAGTGGGAAAACTGGCGAAATCTGAACAAAGTCTGGAATTCAGTTGATAGTAATGTACCAATGTTAATTTCTTAGTTTTGATAAATGTACATGGTTATATAAAATGTCAATGTTAGGGGATGCTGGAAAGAAAGGTATACCAGAACTCTCTATACTACCCTTGCAACTCTTCTGTAAATCTAAAATCATTTCAAAATAAAAAAATAAAGAAAAAAATATCTTTTTCTGTAAGCTAGGGGGCACAATCACTAGGAATCTAGTTCTATGAGTAGATTCATGGCAAAGTCTCCTAAAAGAAAAATGGATTAAATAGGGTGAGCCTGAGGAGATACTTTGGGGTTCCTTTAAATATTCTGAGCCAAGCATAACAGTAATACTCTTCTTATAATATTCTGTAACAAAGCATAGGCAAGATTGGCATATTTGGTATATCTGGACCAAAGGCTGGTGAATAACAAGAGAGATATAAACACTTTAAAAACACTATTATATGTAGCTGAATTCTCATCATTTTGTGAATCCTAAAAGGTATCCTCTTATTTTGCTCTTCTTTCTGCCTGGGGAATTTCTTTTTAAATATCCGCTATCCAAGAATGATACGTATCCTTCTCAAATTCTAGATCAAGAGAGATGTTAAACTTCCATCCTCATAGTTCCTTGAGGAGGTTCCATAGACCTCCTTGCTGGATGCAACATCCACATCTCTACATTACAAATAACTTTGTGGAATAAAAAGGGTAGAAGGGCCATTTAATTTCAACAGACAAACAAACAAACAACTTCTTGCGAGGCAACACAGTAGAAAAGAAATGGTTAATAGCTTTGGAACCAGAAAGTACCAGCCACTTTCTCTACCCAGCTTCCCTTAAGCAATATATTTTATCTAAGTCCCAGTTTGCTTATCTGTAAAAGCGTGATAATAGAGCCTATTTGCAAGGTGGTGGCAAGATTTAAACAACACATCCTACATAACATAGTTCCTGGGATGCAGTAGGGTATCCCTACATATTAGTTCTACATTCTCTGAAGGAAGCAGGGTTTGATAAAAAGTAGAATAGCTTGAAATTATGACTATCAAGATGGAGACAGAAACAAGTGTTGATGGGAGAAGAAAAAGCATACAACTGTGATATGCCTTGTTGAAAGGCATTATCTTTTTCATAATTGTACACATTCTGGATCATGGTCACAACTATAGTTCTAGTGTGTCTTTCAATGAACATATTTCCACCCCTCCTGTCACTGCTTGTGGCATCATAGAAAGATTTACAAGATGCACTATCCAGTGTCAAGATTCATTGGAAGATACAATCCAGCTGATTGTAAATGACAAATTTTTTTTCTGTTAATTGCATAGTCATAGATAATTCAGTCATAATGTGTTTGCTTTAGATCTTTTTTTTAAAAAAGATTTTATTTATTTATTTGACAGAGAGAGAGACAGCCAGCGAGAGAGGGAACACAAGCAGGGGGAGTGGGAGAGGAAGAAGCAGGCTTCCAGCGGAAGAGCCTGACGTGGGGCTCGATCCCAGAACGCTGAGATCACGCCCTCAGCCGAAGGCAGACGCTTAACAACTGCGCCACCCAGGCGCCCCTGCTTTAGATCTTTTAGTACCTCATTTGGAAGAGAACAAATTTAAGAGTAACACTGATACAAAATGATGGTCGTCTTCCTGATTGAATTGGAAGCCTTCACCTAAATCAATGCACATCAGTGCCTTCGAGCTCAAATCCCAAGTAATTGGCAAATGTATACCTGACAACTCAGTGACCAGAAACAATTCTAGGAGCATTGATCATAGTGGTGAGAGCTTTAAATACGTTTAATAGCTCTTAGAAAAAAGGTTTCAAGGCCTTCTCAAACCAACTAATGATATAATGATATTTTGTTCTGTTTAATTACCAGTCATAATGCAATGTAATTAAATCCAGTGGCATGAGGATAACAGTGCCAAGATACAGACAATTAAGTTAATCACAACACATGTAAGATATATTTATGCACCCTATAAATCTTCTGACAAAAAGGATCTAAATCTACCTTAATGAAAATAAGCACTTTCTTGCATTTGCACATGATAAAAAAAAAAAAATACCCAGTTTTCAAATTCTAAGCAGTAGGATAAACTGCTAAAGACAGTGTTTTGAAAAACTGGATACTAACATTAACTGATCTTTAAAGAATTGGATTTAAGAGCCTAAGAATTATTTCTTGTAGTTCAGATGCTTAGAGAGCCCTGGGTGATAAAAAATTGAGAATCCTGAAGAGTAGTATAGAGAGGTTGAACCACTATGTTGCACAACTGAAACTAATGCGACATTGTGTGTTAACTATACTCAAGTAAAAAAAATTATAAAAATAAATAACAATGTAAAAATTTAAAGATGACATTAACAGTTTACCAAGATGGAAAAAAAAAGAATATTAAGAGTAAACATAATTATTTCTTTTAAAAAATGATTTATAGTTCATTACATATTCTGAGTATTAATCATCTGTTGGGTATACATTGCAACTCTATCTGCTCCCAACTCTGCAGCATTTCTTTTACCTTTATCCTATTTTTAGAATACAAATTTTTAAATTTTAATTTCAACACATTTATTGATCTTCTCTTATATGGCTTCTATTTTTACATTATATTTAAGAATACCTTACCTACCATGTGGCAACATATATTTTCCCATATTGTCTTCTAATAAAGTTTTTTTCATATTTAAATCTTTAATATATCAGGAGTTCATTTTTGTGTTTGGGGTGAAATTGGGACTTAATTTTACCTTTTCCAAAGAAATCCACTGACCCAACACCGTTTTTTAAAAATACTTAATTGGCTTTCTTAAATGGTGCATGAATCAAGTAGCATCCCATCTAGCAAGTAAAGGAGAGCCCCCCCAATGTCATTTTTAAAAAAAAACTCCTTTTCTCACTATTTTGTAACAGTTTCTATCGTGTATATGTCATTTAAATATCTATATATTTACATATCATTTATATTTAAATATGTAGCTAGATATTTTGTGTTGCTTTTTGAAAGAATGGATTTTCAGAGGTCTTTACTCTGTGTTATGTATATTTACGTCCTCCCAAAATTCATTTGTTGAACCCGTAGCCCTCAGTGTAATGGTATTAGAAAGAAGGGCCTTTGGGAGGTAATTAAGTTTAGATGAGGTCATGGAGCCCTCATTATGGCATTAGTGCCCCTAGAAGAAAAGACATCCAGGAGCTTGCTTCCTTTTCCTCTCTCCACCAAATGTTCATACAGCAAGAAGTTAGCCATTTACAAGCCAGGGAGAGGGCCCTCATCAGAACCTGGCCATGATGGCATCTTGATCATAGACTTTCCAACCTCCAGAAAAGAGACATGCATGATTGGTGTAAGCCATCTATGGTATTTTGTTAAAGTAGCCCAAACTAAGACATTGTCATTCTAATAATTCTTCTCTATTTTTTCATATATTTAACAGTCACAAGAGCTTCATTTTGGGGAACTTTCTCCTCATGTTTTTTGCCCATTCTACCGTAGTATTAGATTTTTTTATTGGACTGGAAGTTATTTTTTTAAGTATATGAAAACTGTGCCATATTTTTTTTGCTAAAACTTCCCAATTTACAATTTGCTTTTAAATATTATAACTTTTGCACACAGAGATTTTTTTTAATCAAGTCCAATATTTCAATATCTACCATTATATTTTTCATCATCTTAGAAAGAAAAATTCACTCATATTTTCTGGTTTTTAAATGATTTCATTTTTTATATCAAGTTTTTCATTTATCTGGAGTTTTGACATATAACAGGAAAGTCAACGTGATTTTTATCCACAAACATCAATTTTCCTAGGAGAATTTATCAAATAATCTATCTCATTCCCTATTAGTTTATGATACTTTATTTATTATATATTAAATCCCAAAATACATTTCTTTTATAAAACAAGAACAGTTTGCGGCTCTTTCTTCTGAACTCTGATTATATTCTTACTCTAGAGCCAATTTTACATTATCTTAATATATTGTTGCTTTATACTATATTTTAACATTTGGTTTTTCTGAATTAAGATGTAATATAAAGAGCTAATACTTGTTGAAAAGTAGTCTTTGGAGTATGGACTTTCTGTTTTTGTTCCTGTAGCATTATGAGGGCTGAGTTTTTGACTATACCACTGGATTATGATAAACTCTTTGAGCACAAGACACTATGTTCTGAACCTATGATGCCTTGAATAGTTTCTCACCCTATTAGGAGCTGAAGAAATTTTCCTTGAATAAATGAATAAATGGTATCAGTTGAACTTTCCCCTGGTAATAGATAATGAGGAGAAGGAAATCTAGTGTACAATTCAGGCCATGTTGTCATTAATCTAGAACTTATTACAAATAGATATACTATAGTAATTTTAAATACAAGCATCTAGGTATGATTCAGCAATATCTTGATTTTGAATTTTCTTATTCTGCTTCAATAAAAAGTTTGACTATCATCATTGGATATTCAAAAGCTTTGGTTTGTATGCAGTTCCCAGCCATAAGTAGTTAAAATGGCCCTTGCAGTTTTTCTCTACTGTCAACTCTATTTGCTTTTTAAATCAAGCCAATTAAACCAAGTATCTACCAAATATCTGCTAATCCCAGGAGGGCCTGAAAGTCTCAACACTTGTTATTTGCACTTGGAAAAATGACTTCTTGTTGCACATACCTGACCTCAGCTGCTACTACACAGATTGTAATCTTTACCTACACATTCACATCCCCAGCAGACTCTCTAGGACAATGAGTTTCCAATTAGAGATTTCTCAGGAAGCTAACTTGTACCCCAACAGCTGGTTAACAAAAGAGGTCATTGGTTTCCTTGGTAACAGCTGTAGACTTTTGTATTTTGAATCAGACTTGCATCTCAGCATCAGATGTAACCAGTTTGTTAAATAGGCCATACCTTTTGCAAGAATTAAATAAAGCAAAAAAATCTAAAGAGAGTATTTATGTTTTTCAAATAGCTTCTGAGCAACCAAAATGATCATAAAATCTAACATCCCATCTATTGAACTGTGTCAAAATCATTTTGGAATAAGCTAACAATAAACATATAAAAACATATACTATAAGAAAAGCAGATGACTTTGATAGAACTGAAATAACTGGGTATATGGGCATGAATGAGAAGTAGAGCTGACAGCCTGGAGAGAGCTGGAATAAATATAAAAGCTTAGCCGTAACTACACAAACGAAGAAGACAGTCACTTAAAGGAGATTCAAACTGGCAAAGCCAATGTGAAGTAGAGCACCAATGAATCTTTCATGAATCCAGTCTAAAACAGCACGTGTAATATTGACAAATGCTTCTGCATTCCATGTTTATTTAATGAGATCATCTTGAAGAATGCATGTTGACCACTTATAGCGCTCGTCTCCCTTTAACCTCTTGCTCCTCAGAAATGTGGCTTTTGAATCATGTATTTATGGTTAGACATGATATTACAAGATTTGAAATTTGTCTTCCCCCCTCAGAAACAAATGGAAGTCACAGCAAGCATCAGTACTGCCCGCACTCACCAGCTACAGGGGAGCTCGGGAGCAGTGAGGAAAGGATAGATGGACACCATAGCAGAGAAAGCCATTGCTTTGGCTAGGGGGTCTGACTATAGGTTAAGCACAGTTCAGCAATGAAGAAAAGAATATTCAATATAGTCCAGTCCATAAGATTAAAACCCCATTTCTGTTCTCATTTTCCAAGTAGGATTTAAAAATTTTTATTTTCATAGAAGGGAAACAGTACAAATGTTTAATTGTGTCAATAAATAAGTAATGATTATGTTCCAGCTAATAGTAAATCATAGAGTGAATTGTCCAGGTCATTAGAGGTGCCAATATGCTTGATATAATTACAAACTTACCTTCAGAGGTGACTTTTTACTGGGCATAAATAATCTGCCTCATCCCTCCAACCCCCTATAGCAAAAGAAATTCCCAGGCAAAGGGACTGAAATCTCCACGAATAAAGAAGTCACTATGAAGTAAGCATTTGTGTACCTAGAAGCTTCTTCCTCAAATACAAATAGCCCTGAAAACAGAGGATCAAGGCTTAGAAATCTTTAACACTACCATGTAGATTAGCCTATTGAGGTCTTTTTGCTTCAGCGGAACCAGAAAAGGAGGATTCTGTGGCTTGTGTATGGCCTGGGCAGTTAGGGTTTCACCAAATAACTACTGTTAACTTAGATTGCTGGGAGCAGTGCAGAGGGAGTGGGACACAGGGACAAATACACTTTGATGGTATAGAAAAGAGAGACACAGGTCCATAGCTCCTCAAAACCAGCCCTCATCATTGCTATACCTTTGAAACTTTCTACTCCTCTGTCCCAACCCCAATTCCACCTCTCTACCCGACTAGCTCCTATTCAACCTTCGGATCTTAACATAAATGCTACTTCCTTAGGTAAGATTTCTGTGGCTTCTACAATTAGCATGTTACCATAGAATACTGAAAATTTCCATTTTTGAATATAACAAATACTAGTTAATTCTTTGTCTATTTTTTAATATCAGCTTCCTAACTACACTAGAAGCATCATCACAGCAGGGGCATGGTTGCTTTATTTACCATTCTTTCTCAACCCCTAGCACATTGTAAAGACATAAAAAAAATACGTGTGACTGGTTGACTGTTTGGTACATTATGAACGCATGCGGAGTGTCATAGCAGCAAGTTCTCCATGACATGAGGGTGAGGGAGATCTGGGTGGCAATATAAACTGGGGAAGGAAATGGATAGGGATGAAAGGGAAAGTGGAGAGAGGACATAATCTTTTTATTTTTATTTTTTTTAAAGATTTTATTTATTTATTCAACAGAGATAGAGACAGCCAGCGAGAGAGGGAACACAAGCAGGGGAAGTGGGAGAGGAAGAAGCAGGCTCATAGCAGAAGAGCCTGATGTGGGGCTCGATCCCAGATCGCCGGGATCACGCCCTGAGCCGAAGGCAGACGCTTAACCGCTGTGCCACCCAGGCGCCCCAGGACATAATCTTTTTAATTTCACAATTTGGCCAAGCTTCACCCTTGCTACTTTTTATTTGCCTTTACTTTTTTTTTTTTTTATTTCCTATACCCACCTTTTTGAGGGTTTTTGTAGAAACCACAAAAAAGTCAATAAAAATTTAAATAGTGCTTGCCTGTGTCAGGTACTGTTCTAAAAGCTGCACTAACTCACTTGGTCGTCATAGTAACCCAATGAGAGAAATACTTTTATCATCCTTACTTGCAGGTGAAAAACCTGAAGCAATGGGAGATGAAGTTGTTTCCCAACTCACACAGGTAGAACGTGGTTGACCCAGCGTTGAACTCAGCACTCTGACTTCATAACGCATGCTCTTAAAGACTTTGCTAGGGTTATGTAGAGAGTATAGAAGACATTCACACTTAATATCTATTTCCAATCTTCTTTTCCTTTGCTCATCTCCTTTGTAGGGAAAGTTGGATTTTATTGCTTTTCCTCTCTTCTATGCATCTAGCAGCGGCTCTGCAAGCCAATTCTGATAAATAAGGCATAAGGAGATATATTCTGGAGACAGAATCCTTCTCGGAAAGATTCTTTTTCTGAACACGTAATGGTATAAATGTGAGTTCTGGCCATTTTTCCCTCTGGTTCTTGCCTGGAATGCAGGTGGTAAGCTCTAGCAGCCATCTTGTATCCAAGAGGGAAATACCAAAGAATTATGAAGGCGATAGCCAAAGCTTTTACAATATCATGGCACTGAAGCAATGTCAGCACCTAGTCATATTCATTCTCCTTGTTATGTGACAAGTTTGTTTTGTGTAAATACAAACTCCAATTTGTTTACTCACTCTTGGTAATGTTTTCTATACTTATAACTGAAGACAAGCTAAAATGATACAAGTCACAGAAAACATTACTAGAGTGGGTAAAAAATTTGAGATAGTTTTGTGTACTTGTTTGTTTGCTTGTTTTACCACACAACAAAAAATAGTGGAGGCCCAAGGGATTTCTGAAGAAATGCCAAACTATAATGATAATTTAGGAAAATACTTTGAAGAGCTGGAATTATGCCCTAATATACCAGAGTCTCAGGAAGAAAAAGATCAAACAATCAAAAGGACTTAACTGAAGATATTCAAGGGAGATTATTTCCAGAGGGTTCCACAGAATCAGGGAATGAGGAGGATAATGAAGCACCCAGAACCTAGCAACAGCAGGAAGCTGAGTCTGATGGGGCAAAGAGAGGGAACAGAGTTACCCAAGGTCAGAAAGACCTGGAGCTGAGGAGAGTCCAGCACAGGAGCTTTGTCCATAGAGATATTCAGTCATGCCAGGGCCATGGTAGTCAAGGTTGGAGTGGGGGGTGGACACATAATTACACCAATACTTCTCCTTTCTGATCCCCTGCTAGAAGCTCCCCTGTGGTAAACCCAACTGGAAATGAGAGGCCAGGAGACCCTGGAAGATCCTGTTCATAGAGGTCAGTCTCCTAGGGCACTGAGAAAGCAGAGAAGGGCTTAGAATAGATCTGGTGGCAATTGCGGAATGGGAGTCAGAGGGAGAGCTGGAATGAACAAAAGGTGCAAATGGAGAATATAATCAAACTTGCCCTGGAACAGACAGAAAATGGACTTCCTCTTTCTTTCTTCCTTTCTTCCTTTCTTCCTTTCTTTCTTTCTTCCTTCCTTTCTTTCTTTCTTTCTTTCTTAAAGATTTTATTTATTTGAACAAGAAAAGAGAGAGCACAGAGAGAGAGAGAGAGCACATGGGGGGGTTTGAGGGGCACAGGGAGAGGGAGAAGCAAACTCTCTGCTGAACAGGGAGCCCCACGTGAAACTCAACCCCAGGACCCTGGGATTATGACCTAAGCTGAAGGCAGAGGCTTAACTGACTGAGCCACCCAGGTGTCCAGACTTCCTCTTTCTCCTTGTCTTCTCTTCTTTCAGCAGTATCCCAGAACTAAATGTTGACTATTTGGTAAAAGTAATAAAGAAGCATACTTCCAGCACCTACAAATTGTGTGACTTACAGCAAGTTACTCCACAACTGTCTCAAGGCATTCCGAGGCCAGTCTATAACCTGATGGTTCCAGTGTTCAAGAGAATGTCTCATCCGATGCCCTAGTTTTTTACTTTCTGGACTGACAATGATCCTATTCATACCCACTCATGTCTATACTTCGATTCTAATATTTTTTTTTCACTGGGAACTGGTTCACTGGTGAAAACTTGAACATAAATAATCTATAATCTGAATTCAGTGTTGTGGTAGGTTGAAAAAAGCCCCTCTCCAACATGTCCATGCCAACCCTGGACCCTGTAAATATGTTAATTTGCATGGTACAAAGGATGTTGCAGATGTAATGCAATCCAGGTGGAACCAATGAGGTAGTCACAAGTGTCCTTTAAAGATGGAGACAGAGGGAGATGTTACCACAGAGCTGGAGACAACAATGTGATGATAGAAGCAGAAACTAGAATGATGCAGCCACAAGCCAAGGAATGCCAGCAGCCACCAGAAGTTGGAAGAGGCAAGGAATGGATTCACCCATGGATCCTCCAGAAGGAATCAGTCCTGGAGACACCTTGATTTTAGCCACATAAAATTCATTTCTGACTTCTGGCCTTGAGAACTATAAGAGAATAAGTTTCTATTGTTTTAACCACTAAGTTTGAGGCAGTCAATAGGAACCTAGTATAAACACCCTTTCCTTTCTGTTCCCCACACCTTTAATTCCTCAAAGAGATCCCCTGGTTCTTGTATTTTCCCCCAACAGTGTCCTGGTGTCTTTCTTTCCCTCTATTTGCATGACTTCCATCCATCAACCTCCCCATTTCCCAAACACCTCTTTTCTTCCATCACACCTACTCAGCAAACACCAACTCTGGGTCAGTCCCTATACCTGCTTTCTCATTCCTAGACCTGGGATGCCAGGAACTTTGGAAGAAAAAAATACCACAATTTCAGGAAATTTTGCCACAAAAATATATGTTCTCCAACTCACTTCAGGACAGCTTTTTTCTTTTAATTTTCTTGAGTCTATTTGTCTCCATGCCCTTATCAGATTTTTCCAGAGACACTTTCTAATAAATCCTCTCAGGGGGTCTGCTTCTAGAGAATCTAATCTAAGACATCAGAAAAGCCAGCAGTCTGTCTCCTTCCTCATGGATAACAGTGCTTGAGCTATAAAGTCAACAAATAGGAAGATGGGTTGAATCTCTGCTTCCAATCACTCCAGCCCTACCAACAAATAAACTCGTAAGTTCTCGTTCCTGCCTAAGCTGAGTTGAGTTTGATTTCTGTTACTTACAATTAAGAGACACAATTCATCAAGGGGAGGCAGAGTGACTCCTTTCCTTTGTCCATTCAACAACAGATCTTACAAACACGGGAGAGATGTCCATGATATCACCATAGAGGGAAATAAGTCAGCAGTATTTTCTGAACAAAGTTATCACAAGACCACTGTCATATTTGTTGTGCTTTGCGTGTCATGTACCCAACTTATAATTTATATATCTTCCACTAGGGTTTATGGAGCTGTTCCAATCTTTTCCACAGTACAAGCACCTGAAAAAATTCAATCTATCTTGATATGCTCTATAATACATACAATACATACACACACACACACACACACACACGCACACACACGCACACACACATGCGTGTGCACATCTATAATACATATCATATATATAAATATATATATTTATAAAGAAAAATCTTTCTAAAGTGTAAATCTGATTATGTCAGACCATTTAAAGCCTTCAATACTTCCTCTTTTTTCTCAAGATAAGGTTCATACTTCTTAAAATGGTCTCAAAAATACTATATTTTGTGGTGTTGGTGCAATCTCCAATCACATTCTCCCCACTCCACTTCCATATTCCCATCACAGTGAAGACTTTTACTTCTTTGAGTGACACGTTCTTTCTTAGCCTTGGACCTTTGTCCTTCCTCTTCCTCCACATGCTCATACCTCAGCTTCTCACTTCACTCAGATTACTTCTTTTTAAGTTTCAGGACTTAGCCAAAATGTTACTGCTTCCAGGAAGCCCTCTTTGATGTCCCGCCTTCCACATCTTCTATGTGCTCCCATTGTTCCCCTTACTCTCTTGTAATTTCACATATCACTCTCTAATGTGATTAAAATTGTTTGTTTGAAATAAGAATATATGACCCCTGAGGTAAAATAATGTCTGTTTGTTCAATGCTGTATTGCTGGATTCTAAAACAGTACCTGACTCATAATACATTCATATTTTTTAATGAATGGATGAAAAAGAAAAGAGAGAGAGAGAGAGATGTTGAGAGAGGAGAAATGATGTCTTTTTGTATACCAGTATAACAGGGACACTAATTCCAATCAGGAAATGTCTCCTTAACAGAAATATCTTGATGGAAAAAAGATGTATATATATTTTCACGCCAACATAATTCTCCCTGGGTGTCAACTCTTTATGATAGCTAAAATTAATAACCATAAAATACATACTCAGCCACAAGACAACTCCTGTGATTAAACAACAGTATCCAGAGTCACTTAGCCATGATATCTGGCTTCTCTCCCAGAACAAGGTACCCAAGTTCTCTTAGGAGAAAGACAGCTGAGGTTTGTATACCCACTGCTGAGAGACGTAAGTGGATCACTTAAGCTCTTTATTGTTATAGTAATTTATGGATTAATGGTCAGGGGCAGCTAGCTCTAAAGACTACTATTTAAAACAACTTGATTTACAAACTTGTCCTATGTAGTACCCAGAAAGATTAAGGAATAAGAAGACACTGACTTACAGAACGAAGTGCAAGACTGCAAGTCAGAAGTTCATGTGCTATGAAAGCAGAAATAGAAAGCACTCATCTATGTATGCTGTCTCATCTGGTGCAGTAAGAAACTTACTGGTCTTTCAGAAGAGTTTATTAGTATTAAATTGTCAAGTTTACCTTGACTAAGATCATTATGCTGGATGTTATGTCGTCAAACAATAGAGTAACCGTTTTCAGAAATGGAGGATATGACCATGGTACTGCCACTTCCCCATGCAGCTTCCTTGACAGTCTCACTAACGCATCATGACATCCTTTTCCATGAGACAGACTCATCCTCAAAGTGTTCCTCAATGCATTCTTCCAGCAGTCACTGTTGGCCAATTAAACTTGCCACAGAAGATAAAATTAATGTGTCATTCTGACTTTTCTGTTGAACCAATGACAACTACCTTTTGGTATCTCAAACACTCATCTCCTTGCCATTACTGATTTCCCTGTCAATATTCACAGAAGTACTCACCATATGACAAGCTCTTAGAGCAGCTAGCATGACACCTTGTGGAGCCAATGAAAATAGCTGCCTACCCACACTGATTTTAAGCAGCATTTACTTCTTGGGGGTTACTCTTTGTTTCCTTTGCTATAACATTACAGATGCTTTCAATGTTCACAGGTGGCATAATGCCTGAAGTGTCACCTCATGGTCAACCCAATCCAGTCCATATCTAGAGACTTGGGTAGGCCTTCTATGCAAGCAAGAGTATCAGAAAGGCTTCTTTGTTTACACAAAAGAATATCAATCCTACAACATACTCCTTTCATTTTTAAATATCTTGATCCAAGCACAATTGACAAAGAGTACTTGAAAATATGATCTTTATCCTTACTATTTGCTTTCCATCTCATCATCAATCTCACCAGGATAAAAACTATTTTATCTTCCAAATTCCTCGGTCCTCCATATTTCCTCTCTTATCTCATAATCCAGCTCAGGGTTTTCTAAAAGTCAATCATTAAAATACTGGCAATTTCACAACCTTTGCAAACTGTACTCTTCTTACAGGTGATAGACAGATAGACATAGATTAGATATTGACGGATACACAGATAATCTATTTTGAACTAACTCACTTTTTATAATCTTTTGTTTTGTCCTAAATAACAACATCCATGGACTACTTATATATTTTTATATACATTCAAAACCCATAACCATTACTGTTTAAAATGATTTAGCACCATCTAAAATGATCTTAACCATGAGTGTAATCTCTTTGAGAAACAATGATTTATGCCAGCAGTTCTCAATACTGGCATATCAGAATCACCTGAGAAGACTTTTTAAAAAATTCCAATGTCTAAATCTCACCCAAGACCAATTAAATCTGAATGAAAATATCTGAGAACAATGGTATATCTAAAAGAGAAAAAATAATCATGCAGAAGATCCTCACTCTAACCTGTGAGCTGTGTGAAAACCTCAAGACAGACACTTTCAGTTAAAAAAATGACTTGAGAGTTACATTACTAACTAACTTTGGGATTTCTTCCCATCAGGAATTTAGAAACTAGCATTCAATTTCTATCCTAATCAGTGGCTCTAATTTTAAAAAGGTGAGTTGTTATTGGCTACAAAATTTAATTTTTCAAAGTTCATTTAAACTGAACAAAACAAATTCTTTATAGAGTAATATAGAGTTCTTTATGTTCTTCCATCTGTATGCATTGGACTTGGCTACGAATTCTTTAAGAACAGGACCTTTATCTTTTTCACATATATGCATCTATGTGTCTAAGATCTCAAGCAGTGTCTGGCACAAAGTAGACCCTCAATAAAGTAAGTACATATTGCTCTAATATTTAAAAGCTCTAACTCATGTCAAAAATATTTAGGGGCGCCTGGATGGCTCAGTCTGTTAAGCTTCTACCTTTGGCTCAGTCATGGTCTCAAGGTCCTGGGATGAGCTCCCTGTTTAGAGGGGAGAGTCTGCTTGTCCCTCTCTTTTTGCCTTTCCACCCTGCTGGGCTCTCTCTTTTGCTCTCAAAAAAATAAATTCTTTAAAAAAATTTTATAACTACTTCCCATCTCACTTGGACCTCATTATCTCTTTTGCAAGGTTTTCTTATGATGATTTGAATGATAAAGACTGAAGTTTTCTAATACCTCATCCCTTACTAAAAAGTAAAGTAGTAGTTAGATATTAAATGCCATCTTAATTATCTGTTTTCACTACACATGTTTTAGTGTTTGAGATCTGAGGAGCTCCCATCAACTTCAGAAGAGGTGATTGCTTCTAACCATTACAATTGGCAGCATTTCATTCATATCCAACCACTGTCCAGTGCCAGCACATACCACGTGCTCAAAAGATCTGAAATGGGGATTGGAACAAACATGACTTGTGGAATATCATCAAAACACTTTTCAGTGGGGAAGTATTTCCCCTACCACTGGATGAAACTCCTGGCAAGCTATACAACTTATTACCAAGAACATTTAACCTTCAAAAAACTCATTTTCTTCATCTATAAAATAAAAGGCTGGTACCATACTGTACAGTATGGTACATACCATACTGTATTTCTAATATTCTAAAAGTATGATTTAAAATTTTCTCTATCAGATCTGGATATATCTTAACTTTGTTTTCTCATTCATAATTTCAGGAGATGGGATGACACTTTGCACTTCCATAGAGATTTCACTCTGATCATAAATATTGATCTCACCCACGCTTCTCAGCAAGGGCGGGGTCTGTGCGTACAGTGGATCTTGACAGAGCTAAAATTATTGCCCTGTAGAGAATGACATACAATGTGCCTGATGATTTCAACATCCTCTTGTCAGGCACTTGCCTCTTTTCCTTTGATTTGAGAAGGTTTTAGTTTCCATTTAATTGACACATGGATTCAACATGATTTCTTCCTTCCCATCAAGCTTTTATTTGTGTTTTTTTTTAAGGTTATGTTAGTCACCATACAGTACATCATTAGTTTTTGACGTGCTGTTCCATGATTCACTGTTTGCGGATAACACCCAGTGCTCCAAGCAGTACTGCCCATCAAGCTTTTGGATAGGTGCCATCAAATCTGCATATTTGGGTACCTTCCATACAACTCATGGAGTGATACATATTGGAAACTTCCCTCACCACCACTTTTTTGTATACATTTCTCATACAAAGAGCTGGTGCTCGCATTTTCTTGAGCTCCAAGAGCAAGTGACTGCAAAATACTGGCAACTCACATGATGCCGATTTCTCTAACCGAGGCATAAAAAGCTGCTGCAATTGCATTGTCTCTATGTTCTTATTTTCTTCAGAACTAAACCAGAGCCAATTCCTGCCATATGTTGCAGACAAAGACAAAACAATTTTGTTCTGTTCCCTTCTACTTTGTATCTGAAGCGCAAGTTTTGATTTTCTTATCCTGAAGAGAGATGTCAGAAAGAAATCTTTTTTTGTTCCACATTGTGCAACCAGTAATGAAAAATGCAAGCTAACCCTTGCATTCTACTTTCTAGTACCGAATGAAAGGAACACATAGCCCTAGTGAATAACAGCCAAGAAACTGAGATGTGTCCCGAGGGGACAGGAAGGATAAACCGGGCATTATATTATTCAGAGCATCACTATTACGGAATGTAGATATCACTGGTGCCCCTTCCTCTCAGAGAGTACATTTTATACTAGACATAGGCATGTGTGGGTGGTAAAAATCCTCATGTGAAATCAGGATAAAACCCATTGCCCTCTGTTTCTATTTTGGGGGAAAATAGCCAAGGGGAGAGGAACCAAAGAAGCTGGATCACATTCTTTTTATCTATATTCATTTACCTATTCCTTCTCCTTTGTATCATGGATGGTTATTAAGCAACTGTATATCGGCACTGGGCTAGCCTCTGAGAACACAAATGTAAGTTGTTAGCCGTCAATCAGCCAAAATCAAGTTGGGAAATAGTCACCTGTGCAGATTCTTATAATACAAAACTTTCTAGAGATCATGATCCTGAATTAAATTTTGCTTTAGTTAAACACTAGCCTCAATTTAACTAGTTAAGTAATACCACTTCACACTTGTAAAATTTGCTCTTTACCACATTCACACATACACTCTTGTCCATATTAATTATTAAATGCTGAGAGTAAATTAAACTTTGAAGGAAGGAGGTAAAAACGCTGTGGAAGTGGGAATGGTGTCATGCCAAATAGAGGAACTTGCATGAAAAAGCTTAGAGAAACAGTTCAGCGTACTGAGCAGATTACCAGCCGGTTTGAATGGCTGGAATGTGGAACAAATTAGATAAGGTGACCATATAGTTTATTGTCCAAAGTGGACACTTTTGAAAGCAAAAAGGAATGTTAAAATAATTAAAATTGTATAATTTAAAACATTTATAAATTGACCTAAAACTGTTGTTGTTGTTATTATTATTATATTGTTAGGGTTGCAACACAAGTCTTCCATAACTACCTTCAAAAATAAAATTCTTTCAGAAATTAAAATATATCTATGTACATTAAAACAAAGAAAAAAACCACATCTATTATCTGAATGTTACAAACATAACATAAGCAGAATAATTATTCTTGATACAGGTATTTGAGTTTAACCAGTTTCTGAGGTAGTACAAGTGTTGGCAACATTAAATACTTCTCCCTTTATCTCCAAGACCCAAAAAGCTGAGCTATCACTAGCCATCTTTTTTTGTTTATTAACAAATAGTCTGCATTGTGTCTTTGAAAGGAAGGTGATAGTTATATCATGTCTGGAAAGGCCTGGGCAAAAGAAGATGGTTATCACTGATCATCTTTCAGATATAGCTTGGTGTTATAGAGAGAACTGTCTTTAATATACAAGCAAATCATCATAGCTAGTTAAGACATGACAAAAGCTGGAAGTATAAATAGAATAAGTCCATCCCAGCTTATTTGAATGCAACTATTAGTAATAACACCTTATTTAATAAAGTGAAAAACCCCGGGCAAATACTAAACCAGGTAGGGCTCTCAGACAATAATTCATCAATTTGAATTGTTTTACACAGAGAGGGTGTGTGACCAACTGACAATTAAGATGATGGTAGGATAAAAAGCTAGAGAAGGAAGCAAAGGCCAGATCCTTTGTAAGGAAGTTTAGAATTAAACAAGGGGAAACCAGTGAGTGAAGAACAGCAGACAGAACTGTGTTTCAGTTAGAACACTCTGGCTACTTTTTGAATATGAATTTTGAGGAGACAGAGCTATTATATTAATTATACTAGAGACTGCAAACCGGGAGCCCATGAGCTGCATCCAACCCATGTGCGTATGTGTATATTTTTAATTTATTCTCTGCTTGTTTATTGTTAACATGCAATTTGATGAACTGAATTTTCAGTTTAAGCAATTAAAAAGCAGGAATTTCACATAAAAATTTGGACTGCTGGCTTGAACTGAAAATGTGGGGGACACGTGGGTGGCTTAGTTGGTTAAACATCTGACTCTTGATCTCAGCTCAGGTCTTGATCTCAGGGTCATGAATTCAAGTCCAGTGTGGAGCCTATTTAGGAAAAGAGAACAGAAGAGGAGAGGAGAGGGGAGGAGAGGAGAGGAGAGGAGAGGAGAGGAGAGGAGAGGAGAGGAGAGAAACTGGAAGCTCTGGGGTTTGAAGACCTGCTTTTCTGTGTGACAACAATTGGCAGAAGTAGAGTAGCAGTTGCCTTTTAGTGTGCAGGATGCACCTTCCAACTTGACTTCCTGACCTGCTTTCACTAACACACACTAAATGCCTGGTTCTAGAGTTGGGAACTTCCAGTATACACGACCTATGAAATATTCTTGATAAAAATGGCCAGAAGAAAACACATACCTAAAATAGCAACTGAGTTCTCTTCAGATGTCCCAACCTAATGGCACAAAAGTGTGGACCAGACAAATGGGAAGACAAGTTTTAGATAAGGGCAGGGCTAATACACTTTAGCTATGATGGCAAAATGAGCCAAATGTAGAGTAACTGGATGATCGCCCTCTCCCTGGGATTATAAGCAGTAACTTACCAGAAGGAAATATCATTTCAATTATAGTTCATTAGCAACTCCAAGAAAACTAGAGCAGAGTAAGCCTACCCTCACCTTCTTCTTCCTTGGACCAAGTGCCTCATTGAAATATGGAACATGTAGGGTTTCAAAAGGAGTTTCCCAAATGAAGCCACGGGACACTACCCTTCCCAGCTCTGACAAAAGAACAATGTGCTATACTGGTTATGAACCTTCACTTTTTCAAGGCCCATGTGATTTGTGGCTTCTACATTTCTGAGTTCTTATACAATGGTTATACATTTCATTAAAACTTTTAGCCAAAAAAAAATTGTTATTAGAGAAAGTAGAATAAAATAAAAAGAACATATGCTTTCTGCCAATTATGCCATACCTTTGAGTTTCCTCTTTTGTAAAGGTTCCAGGCCAAAGGAAGAACTCCTAACCCCTTTCCATGTTTTCTAAGACCTTTCAGGATCTGCTCACCTCACTATCCCCTCTCCAGTTCCTTCTGCCCCAAACTGAGTCTCCAGTAGTATTACATGCTCATTTCCTCAAACATGTCATCTTCTCCCTTCCTGATCTCAGCACATGCTCTTCCCTTGACCTAAAACACTTTCACAAAGTCCCTCCCATTTGTTGCACATTATTTATCTATTGTTATGTAACAAATTAACCAAATTTAGCAGCTTAAAATAACAAATATTTATTATCTCATAGTTTCTGTGGGTCAGGCACCTAGAAACAGCTCAGCTAGGAGATTCTGGCTCAGGGTCTCTCATGAGATTGTGGTCAAGCTGTTGGTCGGGGATGCTGTCATCCGAAGGCTTCCTTGGGACGGAGAATTCATTTCCAAGATGGCTCACTCATATGGCTATTGGTAGCATGTTTTGGTTCCTTGCCTCTTATTGGTGAAGTTGTCAGTTCCTTGTCATGTGAGCCTCTCCATATGGTTGCCTGTATATCCCAACATGTCAGCTGACTTCTCCCAAAACAAGTGGTCCAAGAAGGAGTGAGGCAGAAGCCACTTGTCTTTTATGACCTAGTGTTGGAAGTGAATCATCATCTATCACTTTGGCCATATTTTTTCATTAAAAATAAGTCAGTAAGTCCAGCCTACACTCAAAGGAGGAACAGTAAACTCCATCTCTTGAAAGGAATGTCAAAGAATTTGTGGATACATTTAAAACCACCACAGCCTTGTTAAAGCCAAATTTCAGCCTGGGTATTTACTTTCTTGGTCAGCCTTTGTGACTGCCCCAAGATTGGCTTTGAATCTCTCTTTAGCTCTCAGAAGGTACCTCTCCTAATAGGGACTACATTTTTGGAAGTAAACCCTAATTGTTAGTCTGCCTTTTGCAGTGGAAAGTAAGCAACTTGACTGTGTCTTGCTCACATGCGTATCTCGAAGCCTGGCATAGCCCTTGGCTGTTGGTAGGCTTTCAAGGTTTACTGAGAAATGAATGATGCCACTCAAAGAAGTGCTTTTCCCTCCTTTTTGCATGATAAGCAGAGAAGGAAAGGGGAGAAAAAAATTGTATAGTGCACTGCCTGCGGTGCCTGGCACTTTGTGTGTATTAGCTCATTTGGTGACAGTTGAAAACTTTGATGGAAGCACAACTGTGCGGTGGAAAAGAATGAAGACTTGCACTTTCATACCCACCCCCCCCCATTACAGGATTTTTATTCCCTCAGTGACAGCAGTTCTTGGTCATGCAGCTTCGAAGAATGAAGAGGTAGACCAGACGAAGAGCGGTGGGCAGCAAGACAAGGTTTACTGAGCAAGAGTACAAAGCTCCCAGAGAGAGAGGAGACCCGAGAGGGTTGTCATTTTGGCGTTCAGATCTAGGGGTTTTTATAAGCTCTTTTGCAGAGCTATCTTGAGCATCTTGAGTGTGGACCCCCTGTGGATTGGCTGCTAAGGTGTGCCAATCAGGGCTTTGATCATGCACCTGTCTACCTATCGGGGTATTGTTCACATGTTGATGGTCTTCTGGGCTGACTTCTGGAGACTAACTGCCTCAACCTGTGATAGTGACCAATGTTTTATGATTAATTGTTTCGTTTCAGGATGTTTTGCAAAAGTCACTTCTGCAGAGGCTGCTAGACAGGATGCTATTGTGGTCTTGTCTAAGCTGTAAAACAGGACACTAGTGTGGTTTCGCCTTCGCTGCCCTGGCTCTCTGTTTTCTTGCTGGGGACCCTGGCCCTGAGTACCTCATTGTCCGACCAGCTTCTAACACTGCCACTTGTTACTGCAGTCTTGGCAGCTAACTCAGACTCTTGGAACTTCAGTTTTCTCCTGAAAAAATTGAAGGATATAATAATAATTCCCTTGGCAACCAACATGCTTTTAACGAGGATCAGTGTAAACGAATATTAAATATAAGCCAAAAAGCATCATACAAATATAGAAATATTACTGTTTCTCAAATTTCTACAGAGTATGGATGATAGTGGGCAAATATGGAGAAGATGCTTCCACCTTTGGAAACTCAATCAAATGTGAAAGGCTTATCTCAGTGATAACCAATATTTTAATTCACTCATTCGTTCATTTGGTATTGACTGAATTCCTACTATGTGCATATTGAAAGCACAGCCCAAGTGTTCAGATATCCTAGGGTCTTCAATTCAGTCCAAAAGCAGCTGTAAGTTCTCAAAATCTTTTTATACAGAGTTATGAGGTTCCATTAGTAATAACTAGCATATTTTAAATGACAGAGGAAGGTTGCCAAAGCAATAGTGGGCTAAAGGCCTTAGTCATATCTGGAGTCAAACGTTGGTAGGGCCTGCTGCTGCTAAAGCCTTGGCTCTCTTCTCAGGGCAGGAGAGGTTGATGCCTGGAATTCAGCAAAGGCTTAGTCTCGGTTGAACCGAATTAAATAAATGGCTACGGCTTGTACAAGAATCATCAGATGTGATGGCTAGATGGAATGGGTGAAATTTCCAATCTAGCTGCCTCCTTTAGCAGAGGAGGTAGGAGAAGCTCGCTAAGGTTAAGTCCCAAGATCATGCAGGCAGTCAATAGCAGACTTTAGACTCCAAATAAATCTTCTGACTCCCAACTCTATGCTATTTCACCATTATATCAATTTTTGATCGATCAATGATCAAATCAAACTTTGATTGATCAATTATCAAATACTGAACTCTATTTTAAGCGTTTGTTATTAAAAATAGCCTTGCAAAAGATGGAAAATAACGCTGACTTACCTAACAGGCTTGCCCAAAAGACTACAAAATAATGATGTCAATAAAGTACTTCCCATATTTCATGATTTATTCCAATGATAGCAAACGTGGCCTAAGTTTATGGACAAGCAACAGAGGTACATTAAATCTTCTGGCCACCAGGGTAGCAATTAACACAAAGCAAAATTGCGCATAAAAGCTATCCTGCAAAAGCCCCCTTTTTGGCATAATAATAATATATAATAAAGTGTCAACAGCACCCCAGAAGTAAACTAGCACAAACTGTGCCTTCATTTGGTCTCTTCTCTCATCTTTCTTTTCCTGATTATTAAAGGACAATAGTATGTCCCCTAAGGAAAACAAGTGCTTTGTATTAGACAATCATGGGGCTGTGTGTCAGTTTTCCAACCTGCACAATTCTGATGACGCTGAAGGCAGATTATTCACACTCTGCCTGAGTTTCCTTGAGGAAGAGGGACTAATCTGCAGGCTAATCTTGGTAGCTGTTGAAACCTAGAACTATTTCAATCATTTCCCAATATCATCTTCTGGCGATATTCTCATTACTTCTTCCTCACTCCTGGTTTTGGACTTGTGACATTTATGAACACGCTGCTCTTCCTCATGGAGCGTGGGTATGATCAGACCATCTACAGCACCTCTGGAGGGTCGTGAGCCACGCTGGGCCTGCATAAGCTCTTCTCAGATAGATAGATAGATAGATAGATTTTTATTTATTTATTTGAGAGACAGAGAGTGCACAAGTGGTGGGAAGGGGAGGGGGAGAAGCAGATTTCCCACTGAGCAGAGAGCCCCAAGCTGCTTGATCCCAGGATCCTGGGATCATGACCTGAGCCAAAGGCAGACACTTAACTGACTGAGCCACCCAGGCACCTCTGCATAAGCTCTCCTTAAAGAATTTTACACTAAAGTAGAAAATGCCGAATGAGGGGTGCCTGGATGGCTCAGTCGGTTAAATGTCCAAATCTTGATTTTGGCTCGGGTCATGATCTCAGGGTCTGGAGACTGAGCCCCGCATTGGGCTCTGAGTTCAGCGTGGAGTCTGCTTGTCCCTCTCCCTCTGCTCCTACCCCAACTTGTGCACTCTCTCTCTCTCTCAAATAAAAAGGAAGGAAGGAAGGAAGGAAGGAAGGAAGGAAGGAAGGAAGGAAGGGAGGGAGGGAAAAATGCCAAATGGCAGAAACTTGAGAGTTACATTTACATTGCTGGACCCATCAGTTGACGTGAAATGTGATTCATTTTTGGCAGAAAAATATTCATTTGGTTCCATTTTCCCTAGTGCCTTGGAGGAATGCATCTGGCCTGTTTGCCTGAGTTCCAAGTGAGCAGATCTTCAATATGTCTGGCATTTGGGGAAAGGAATTGTAACTTTGAGTGAAGGTAAAGGGACTTACAGAGAGGGCCTTGCTAGCAGCCATCTCATGCTTTAAAGCAAAAGTAACACACAAAGTGGTGACAAATACAGTGGGATGGTTAAAATGTAAGCTTTCACATAAGAACTCAGTTTGAAACCAAGCTCTGCACTTGGCGATTGTATGAACCAGGGTTAAAATTAAAACTTACTGTAAAATAGACCTAAAATACCTAACTGAGAGCAATTTTGTGAGGATAAGAGAAATAATGACTCTAGATCATTTATCTGGTGCCCATAACATATTAAGTGCTGAATAAATTGGGGCTTTTATTATTACAAATAATAATACCAAACAAAGGCAACTTATTCCCTAAAGAGTGCTTCTTGCTCGTTAAGAATTCAAGGGGCTTTACAGTGTACTAACTTTCACCATAAATATGCAATAGATCACTACATTGACCTAAACTCCCTGAGCCGATTGATGAAATGAGAACATTTATTCCTGTAAAGATGTAAAGCTCTGAACTTCCAGAATATAAGTGGAGATAAATCTAACCTATGTCTCGTCCCTTCCACTGGGCATATTCATGCACTAGAGTGAAAAGCCACGGCTGGTAAAAGAGAGGCTCTGCAGGGTACAAGAAATTTCTTTGGAAATACTTCCATTTACAAAATCCTGACCTATACCACCCTAAAGTACTTCACAACAAATCCTCTTCTCCAACTAATACAGATTTCAACATTAGCAAAGGAAAATGCTGATAGAGTAAAAATCCAGAGTAATCTCATTCAGTGATATTCTGCTATCCAATTTAATTTGCTCTTCTCTCTTATAAATAAGACTAATGACATAAGTATAATGCAGAATGAAAAATTACAATAGTACATTGAGTGTCATGGCAAGCAGCCAGTTCCTCCAAATTAGGGTTGCTGGTTAAAATACAGGATGCTCATTAAATTTGAATTTATGATGAACAACAAACAATTTTTTTAATGTAAGCATGTTCTAGGTTAGTCCTGGCTTTTAGAGGTAGATTCAGAAAAATCATCAGGGTCACCCCTCATGACCAGGCTCCATGTCAGATGCACATTTAGGACATAAACATTTAACTGTGTGTCCTATATTTTCATTTGCTAAGTCCGGCAACCCTCTTGCAAATGAACTGAATCAAACCAAACTCTACAGTTACTTGCCATGCAATTATTTGATCACCTTTCAAAAACTCATTTTCTGAGACCCCTTCAGACATTTTCCAGTATTTGTTTATTTCAAAGGGAAACAAAAAATTGTAGTTTAGAAATTTATTGAATGTGGTCACTTTTTATAATTTAATTTTACATAATTGCCATTTATATTAATGATAGCTTTAATTAACATGCATAAAAATAGTACTTCGCTCTCCATAGACAATCGTGAAATAGGCCAGTGTGGGCTTCTGGGAACTGGAGACAGTTTTACTCTTATGATTGGAACCAGCTGGACAATTTTTTATATTAAGACCCATGACCATTTGGACACAAAGAAACTTCCAATTTCAAATTCTGGACAGTTTTCAAATCTTATCATATGTCTGATTATTTAAAACCCAAACGTCAGCTTAAGAAATCCGTAAATGAGACATCCAAGTCAGTGGGTATGCTAATGAATGTCCCACACGTTTGCCAAAAAACCCCCAACACCTCTTAATATGAAAACTTAAGGTGATACCCTACTGCTCACAAAGCATTTTCTTAAGTTTCTCAAACTACACTACTTGTTCTTCATAGCAGAAATCAAAAGATAAGCATGATTAATATCAAACTGTGTAAAATATTTTTGTATTAAAGCAAACCGATCTATAATAGATGAAAAAGGGAAAAAATGTGGATTTGTTTTTAAAACGTGAAATAGGAGACCTCAATAAAATTGTTCTCTAATTTAAAAAAACCACAAAACCCAAAAAAACACACCAAATTCTGCAGAGCTTTCACTAGTGATGTCATAGTTGAGAACTGGGTATTTTGGACTTGATATGAAATCAATATCACGTAGTCATAGGTTGAAAGTTCATTTCACCCATGCTGATTTTGGACATTGCCAGATTCATACCATCAAGGTTTTAATGCTGTTGGACTCCCTTCTGGAGGCTGACAGGAGATGAAGTCTGGGAAAGTCATTCCAAATCCCAGTGATAGTCGTAGTGCAATTTCTCAACACGTCCCTACAGAGTTTTGTGGAATTTTCCTCTCATAAGGAGACCCTGTTCATCGAATTGTTCAGTGTGTGAGAGAAGCTTCACAATGATGTAGCAATGACAGCCTCAGTGTGTGACCTTTGTTTGCTTGGGTCCCTCAAGCCTCAGTGTGGGTAGTAATCTTGATGACCTCTGGCCCCTGAACTCGTCACAGGAGGATTCCAAGTCCATTTTGCATTTCCTGTTCAGTCCCTAGTGGATTTTGATCCAAAATGAGTAAGACCCAAACCTAGACCTCAAAAGTGCTGTGGGGTCAACAGAGCTGCTAACTCAGCCATTACCACTTCTCCATCCATGGCTGCTGTGCTCTTCTCCCACTGCCTGTGGCCCTTCAACTGGGAAATGACCCCCCAGCCTGCCCTGCATTGTTTCTCGCAGGGCCAGTGCATTTCTCATACGGATCCCCTGGCAAGGGGTTCTTTCTGTTTCTCACAACCTCCCTGCTCAAGGAACTTAGGACAAATTCCCAATGCTGGGTCAAAAGATATTTCATGGCTCCTCCTGCACCTCACTCTCTCCTCTGACCTTGCCTCCGGTGTCCCAGTCACAGACTTCTGTGCGTCTTGATTCCTTTTCTTCACCGGAGTGAGCTTCTTGTTCACCCAGGGCATTTCCCACCCTTTTATTTTTGGACACTAACTTTAGAACCTTAGATCACATTGTAAATTTAAATGTATTCCCTGTTTTATCCAAAATATTAATGTACTTTTGTTCACTTATTCCTCCATTTATTCAAATAATATTTTGTCCCAGCAATGTTGAGTCAAACCATTTGGTTCCTGCCCTCATGAATCTTGTAGCTTTGAGGAGAGATAGGTACAGCAGAAATAACTTTATTTTTTACTACTATCTGATATCTTCTCAATTCTCTCTAAATCTTATTGTCTTGTAATTTCTCAAACTTCAAAAGAATAGTGTTTATTTCCTAAAGGGAAAATTGCAGTTCTTACCTAGAACAAAAGGATCGTTACTCAGGTTTGGGTTCCAAATTAGACTTCTTTCTAAGTATATTTAGAGCACGAGTCCTGAAAGCTTGGTTTTCTCAAAAGACAAAGAGGTTTTTGGATTCCTAAAAAATTCCCTTAAATTTCAGAAAATGAAGTTTGAAAGATTGATTGGCATTAATCACAGAACAAGGAAAAGTGTATACAGACAAGAATATAGTCTATGACTTCAGGGAAGTCCCCAGCTCCCATGAAGGAAAAAAAAAATCCTTTCCAGGGCTTTGGGAAGAATAATAGGAAGGTTGAGAGGGGGGGAATCTAGGTTCGATACTGCCTGGGCCTTCTCTAGACCCAGTGTGCATCATCTCCTAGGCCTTAGCCCACAGTGGGGATGGGAAGCAAGATCACAGGTGTGGGGGATATGAAAGCCCATTGGATCAAACCGAATAAAAAGAATGAAATTGGTTATGTTCCTGCTTGTGGAAGACCTTCCAGTTATCACCAAGATTTCCCATTCATTCTTGCTTTTGGGCATGGGGCTCCCTTGAATCAGGCATGGCCATGTGACCTACTTTGAACAATAAAATGTGAACAGAAGTGAAAAGTTTCACTTCTTAGTACAAGCACTAAAGACAAGCTTCTCCGTGCCTTCCTCTCCTGCTATGCAACTCAGAAGGTCCCAGGCGGCAGAGTTACAAGATACCGGAAATTCTGTCAGCCTGGATTCTTGAGTATGTGCAGCAGTGATATTTGGTTTCTATCTTCCATTTCCTTATTTTATTTCTCAATTTATCCTGAACTCAAGGGGAGATAACAAATGGTTTGAGATGGAAATCATGGGGACTCAGTTTTGGATATGTGAATATGTGATACCAGAGACATCCAAGAAAAGATGTTAAGAAGATAAATGGACATAGAACTCAGAGGAAAGATCTACGAGCTATAACTTGATATATAGAAGGATATTTAAATATAATCTCCCAGCCAAACTATATGTCCCTTATTAGAAAAGATATTTTGAATTCAGGAAGGATTTAACTTATGATGATCTTATTGAACTGGTGCTAAGTACTTAGTAGAAAATTGTAAACATAAGCCACATTATTTTGAAAACATGTAAAATATTTTCATTTATACATACATAGAGAGAAACAAAATGGTTTCTTTTTACCATTTACCTTTCTTAAAACTCCACTATAATTCTGTCTCAGCCCCAGATGAATCCATTTATTCCCAGCAGTGATACCAAATACAAACTGAAACTAATGAACTCCATTCTTTAACTGATTCATTTCTGGATATTTTTAAAGGTGATTTTGAAGCCAGGGTTTGCAAACACGGAAAATTAGGAACATTTAAAATTACATGATGTAAATAAATACTTTCCAAAGGACACCTAAATTTTTGACTCCCTTGTTTATATTTCATAAAGAGCTAACTCCAAATTGTGAAGCAAGTGAGGGTGAACCAGTCAGAAACACATCGGTATATGTGTGTAGAAAGCAGATAAGACAAAAGTGAGTGCACAATACCACAGAGCAACGTGTTTCTCTCTGAAGTGGAGAGAACGAAGTTATTGCGAAGTTTTCAGCTTGCTATTGAGATCAGAGAACCATTGACTAGTGACTTTTGCCTCACCATAGAAAGAAAAGAGGTTAATGAAAACAGCCACGATAGGGAAGAGACTCGAACTGAGCCATCCATGGAGTGGTGGTAGCAATATGGTGGGGAGGGGAATGCCAGAGAGGAGGAGAATAGCTATTTGATATATTACAATGAATTTCATATGTTATTGGGTGGGTGTTTGATTTGGCACAGTTCCAGAAGATAGAAAATATAGAGGTAAATTTTGCTCCAAATAAGTGAAGACTTAAAACTATTGTGATGAGCACTGGGTGTTATACGCAACGAATGAATCATTGAACACTACGTAAAAACTAATGATGTACTATATGTTGGTTAACTCAACATAATTTAAAAAAAAGAGGAAAAAACCTACTTTTCTTTTATTTCTGATTCCTAAAGTAATATGTATTCACTACAAACATTTTTGAAAAGTACAAAAAAGCAAATGTTAGAAAAAAATCATTCATAAGCCCTTCACCCAGAGATAATCATTGTTAATATTTTCTATATTTATATTTCATTTCAGCAACCATTTATTGAGTCCCTGTTATGTGTCAGATACTCTTTTAAGCAGTGGAACACAGTAGTGAACAAAAAATGTCCCAGTTCTTAGGAAACCTACATTCAAAGGGCAGAAGAGATAAATGATAAAGTATGCAATACATCAGTTAGTGAGAAGTGTAATAAGGAAAAAAAATAGAACTGAGTAAAGAGACAAAGCATGATGACATGAGGGAGGGGAAGATATGTTATGTGATTATGATGCTATTTGAGCAAAAACCTCAAGGAAGGAATCAAGCCATAAAGATAAATGGGAGAAGAGCTTTCTAAATACACACAAAATAAGGCTTACATAGCTTTGTAACCTACATTTTTATTTAACGATAAATAAGGAACCTCCCTCATGCAATTAAATGTTTCACAAATGTTATTTTTAATGTATACATAGTCTATTGCATGGATATATTTACTATATGCAGTTCTCTACTGTTGGACATTTAGGTTGAGTTAACTATCTTGCTACTATACTGAATATCTTCATTTAAAATTTTTATGTGCAGCTCTGATTAATTTGTTTGAATAATTTTCTTAAAATAGACTTTCTGAATCCAAGGATATTTCTAAATTGCTTCTCCCCCCCCCAAACCTGACTGATTTACTTTCCCATTAGCAATATTGAAAAAAAGATTATTTTCAACCACCCTTATAAACATTATGTTTTTTAAAAATCTTTGCTAATAGAAGTTAAAATATATCATATTTAATTTGCATCTCTTTTCTTATAAGGTTGAACATTTTTATTCATGTTTTCATTGAGTCAGTATATTGTTTACATTAATGTTACATGTATTAAAAGAATACCTATAATCTTCATAAAAACAAAGGTAAAATGGACATCTACATACTCAGGACCCAGCTTACGAATACGACTATTCCCACTCCTTTACAAACCCTTGTGTACTTTAGTATAGCCTTCCCCTGCTGAAGCAAACACTCTTTTCAACTTTGGGTTTATCATTTTCTTAAGCATTTTACCACATACATTTATATTCCAAATAATAGGCTATTTATTTTTGCAAGTTTTTTTTTTATGTCTATTGGGTTCATATTGTATACAAACTTAAGGCCAAAAATCTGTTTTTTTACTCAACATTAAGAGAATCAACCCTGTTTTTTACATTTAGTTGTACTTCATTTTCACTGCTGAAGTACAATGTATGACTATACAATTTATTCATCTTTCTTATTGTTAATTAAGAGTTGGGTTGTTTTTAGTCTTTTGCTTTTGCAAAGTATGCTGCTTTGAACATTTTGAACACCCTTCCTACAGACATATGGAAGAGTTCCTTTATGGAGTAGTTATAGGAGCTGAATCTTGGCGTCATAGACTAAGTGCATTTGCAATTTAGAAAATAAATTGTTGGTGCTATTATTTTATACTGGTACAAAGTTGTTGTAACTAATTTATACTTCCACCAAAAAGGCACAGATGTCTAGTTTTTCTATATCCATGCCAACACTGAATATCATCCAATATTTTCATATTTCCTAATTTGGTGGATATAAAAGTCTATCTTGTGAGTTTGCATTGTATTTTCCAAATTACCACCGAGGATGAACATGTTTTATGGTTTGCTTGGCTGGTTTTTGGCTCATATCTATTACCTCTACTTTCTCCGTTGTCTCCCCCTTCTGTTTCCATTTATCTGTTAGTTGGATCATTATTGCATTATCGGAGCACATAACAAAAGATTAGGTTCTATTACTGTGATCATTGCCTCATCTGTTGTAACAACTGGGAATCAAAGTTATCTTTTAAAGTTTAATGATCAAGCAATAGAAATTAAGCATACTTAAAAACATAAAGATAAACACTGGGAACAATAATGGTTAGTGACTAAATTTGAATAGTGAAGGCAGGAGAAGTTGAGAAAGAAGAGAATACAAGCTAATTTTATTCTTGCTCACATACAAAACTCACAGGCACTATCTATGGAAATTGAAGACTAAGGACTACATAAAAGTATAAGAATAAAGATAACCACTAGAACAAATTACAAATCTTTCTAAATATAAGATCTATAATAAAAACAAAGAGCAAGAAAAAAAGAGCATATTTGAGGTTTACGGTTAAGAAAGAAGGGAAAACAAAAATGCACGATATTATTTGCTCTTTTAAAAATTTACAAAACCCTACGGAAGAGAAAAAAATAGGGACAATTACTATAGAGCTAATAAAGCTTCAGACTCAGGCCCTTCCTTCACATGGACCCCTTCCAAGGCCTTGGAAGGATTAAAATGGTCATACAGGATAGAAAATTTTGAGTGTATTAGATATTTTAATTGCAAGACGTTAGCACCAAGTTTGAGTTTGTAATTGTTTTCTTTTCCTTAAAAGCAGCCATGAACTGCATAAAATGAAAGATCTAAAAACTTAGATCCAATCCTCAAGAAACTAATAAAAACGAGTACCAGTTTGGGGTGGAAATAGGGGCTATGGTGCGAGCAAGACTTCAAATATACAGACTTTTATGCCATTTTGGTTTTTAAACCATGTAAATATAGTCCCCATTAAGAATACATAAATTTTCAAAATTAACTTAAAAATTTTGGGATTGAGGGGCGCCTGGGTGGCTCAGTTGGTTGAGCATCCAACTCTTGGTTTCAGCTCAGGTCATGACCTCATGGGTCATGAGATTGAGCCCTGCTCAGGCTCCGAGCTCTGTGGGGAGTCAGCTTGAGGCCTCTCTCCCTCTGCTCCTCCCACCACTCACATCTGCTCTCTATATAAACAAACGAATGAACAAATAAATCTTTAAAAAAATATTGGTATTGGGGCGCCTGGGTGGCACAGCGGTTAAGCATCTGCCTTCGGCTCAGGGCGTGATCCCGGCGTTATGGGATCGAGCCCCGCATCAGGCTCCTCTGCTATGAGCCTGCTTCTTCCTCTCCCACTCCCCCTGCCTGTGTTCCCTCTCTCGCTGGCTGTCTCTATCTCTGTCAAATGAATAAATAAAATCTTTAAAAAAAATATTGGTATTGAGTGTTGCTGTGAACATGTCTTTTAAATATGACCTAAAAAGCAATATATTAAATAACTTCATTATTTAGATCAGGAACATATAGTTAAAAGGCAAAAATAAAAAGAGAGAGAAATAAACAAGGAAGAAAAGGAAAGGAGAAGGAAGGAAGGAAAAGAAAAAAGAAAAGACATATGTGAATAGATGCTTGAGTCTGAGATAAACTTCTGGTGCAGTATCATATGAACATTCATCAAGTGCTGTATGACAGTGTTTGAATGGAAGCAAGGACGATGTGTTCTGGAAAACCTTTGTTCAATGTCTCAAAATTGGCTTAGTTGAGCTTATTTGGCTTATTTATTGGCTTAGTTAGGAAAAGGCACCAATATCAATGAAGTATGTATTATTATATAATATACACATTATATCATATAATTATATTATTAATTATAATTACATATCATATAATTATTATATTAATTACATAATTATATATTATACATTATATTATTATAATATATAAAATAAATAATCATATGAATTATATGTAAAACAAAGTATATAAATATATATTATATTAAAATATACAGTTATATAATTATAATATAATTATATTATATATTGAATTAAATCTTATTTATAAAATAAAACAAAGTAATGTAGTTAGCCTAAAAGCAATTTCTAAAACTTAAATACTGGGGCGCCTGGGTGGCTGAGTCGTTAGGCATCTGCCTTCAGCTCAGGGCGTGATCCCGGTGTTCTGGGATCAAGCCCCACATCAGGCTCCTCCACTAGGAGCCTGCTTCTTCCTCTCCCACTCCCCCTGTTTGTGTTCCCTCTCTCGCTGGCTGTCTCTCTCTCTGTCAAATAAATAAATAAAATCTTAAAAAAAAAAAAAGAATGCCATTTGTTTAAAAAAAAGATATCAGTGTTCTGCTAATTCTCTAAGATTATTTGAATTGGTCCCCTCATTTGCATGCTCTGAAAAGTTTTTATGAAATGCAAGTCAGCTTTTCCTGGATGTTTTAAACACTTCCTCATACAACCTGCTGTGCTGAGCACAGCGGAGGCCTTGGTAAGGCCTGGCCTCACCCAGAGAGAGAACGAGCCTGCCAGCGGTGGGAGGAGATGCTCCAGGCTCCAATAGGACAGTCGCCGAGACCCGGTGGGGAGGAGAGCAGATGGGACTCAGTGAATGTGGCAGGTACACCCAGGGCGTCTGGTACATGTTTCTCCGATAGGCCAAATTCTTCTCCACCTCCTTTGCAGATATTTGCTTGCCTGGAACATTCTCCCACTCTTCTCTTGGCTACTCACTGGTCATCCTTCAAATCTTACTTTAAATGTCACTTCCTCAGAGAAATCTCCCATGTCCACATTAATTGAAATTAGATCATGGGGTACAGTTTCTCAGACAGTTCTGAACTTTTAATACTAGCACATATTACAATTTGTAGTTATAGATTTATTTATTTATGTGATAATTTTTTTAAGTCCCTTAAATAATCTCTATGAGGGATATGTACTATTTTTCCCTACAACTATATGCTCAATTTACTAATAAATTCATAGCACATAGTAATTACTCAGTAAAAGTTTGTTAAATTAGTACAAAAAATATGTTTTGTTAGTTACATATATATATATTTTATATATGAGTGAGCTGCGTTTTGTTTTGTTTTGTTTTGTTTTGTTTTGTTTTGTTTTGTTTTGTTTT
>NW_024423564.1:46375779-46461252 GCF_017311325.1 Ursus maritimus
GTTTTGTTTTGTTTTGTTTTGTTTTGTTTTGTTTTGTTTTGTTTTGTTTTAGTGTCCTCCTGGAAACCGTGTCACTCTTTGAATCTCTGGGACTCACAGAACCTGTCTAGAGAACTGTTAATCAAGTCCAATTTCCACATTTAATGGACAAGGAAATTAAATGACAGAACAGTTACGTGACATCTCTAAAGTCATACTAGCTTATACCAGAGTCTGGACTAGAAGCCATATTTTCTCGATTTCTGTTCTCATGTAGTTCACACACGCTATAGCCTCACTCTTTTCCTACAAAGCTCTATTCTCTCCACTCATTCATCTGCTTTCCCCCCATCAGAAGTCCCCCATCTGTCCCTCCTTATTTCTTTTTTTTTTTTAAGATTTTATTTATTTATTTGAGAGAGCACAAACAGGGGGGAAGGGAGAGGGAGAGGCAGACTCCCCACTGAGCAGGGAGCCTGATGTGGAACACAATCCCAGGACCCGGGGATCATGACCCCGGAACCTGAGCCAAAGGCAGACATTTAATCGACTGAGCCACCCAGGCGCCCCGCCCCTCCCTATTTCTGAGGCTCCACAATGATAAAACAAAAGTAGTGTCTTTGAGCACAAGGGACTTTGAAAGCAGACAGACCTGGGTTCAAATCCTACTTCAGTCACCTAACACCTGTGTGAATTTGGACAAGTTCTTAAATTCCATTGAGCCTGTTTCCACACCCGTAATATGGATGTAGGATTGTAAATATTAAGTGAAGAAACTACATGTTGAACAAGTATTCAACATAAGCCCTGGAACAATCTAAAGCTTAGAAACTGTCAATCCGTGTCATTAATTCTTTTATCATGCTCTCCATAAGCATGTATTTGTTTGCCCTGACACTGTTTGCAAAGTGTAGGAACATCCACAGAGAAAGGTCTGAGTTCAAAGCCAATATGATTGATATTGCCCTGAATACTGAGATTGTCTTTGATACCTTAACATGGAAAAGTCAACACAATCTCCAAAACAAGCCTTTCTACGGGCTTCTTGAAGCTACAATGGTTGCTGCAAAGGCAAGAAAATCAATCCTGACCTCAATCTTTTAATTTCCTCTAATGATTACTGTTCTCCAGTGGGGAATACAATTAAAACTAATGCTATATTAGTGTGCTTTCCTCAAAATAAACATTGATCAGATTCTATGTGAAGGGTCTGTAACATCTCTTCTATAATTATTTTAAAATGTATTAACCGGGATCTGTGTATTGTAGGACAGAGGACACTGTTTCTGCAAGACAGGAGTTCTGCGTTCTTGCGTCGGCTCTGCCATTCACCAACTACGGGACCTATGGAAAGTCATTTCTTCTGGTTGACTCTCCATCTCTGCTGTAAAATGGGTACATTCCTACCCCCACAGAATTGTTTTAGGATCACACAGGTCATGCGTGCAAAAATTGTAATACACTTAAAAAATAAACAATTATGATTTCTACCCACATTCCCGAAAAATATGATTAACACCAGCCACACAGATCTCAGAATCACAGGGACGAAACACAAATAAGTTATAATGCTTATTATCATTATGATATGAGACCAATGTGGCACAGAGGGCTAACTAGCTTATGTTAGGAGAAGCGTTATTTCTTTCATTTCTAGAGGACAGGCAAAGGTATGAAAATAGCTGAGACTTGCTACTGAACCCTAAATTTATTTATTGAATAATTAGACCTCCAAATGATCCAAGGTGATCAGAAACTGAGATACGAGACCCATAGTTTTGCATTCTTTCCAAGGCAGCCCACTCTGTTAATGCAGAGTGTCAACCCAGGCTTAGTGTTTGTTACAAATACACTTTAGACTTTACTTTTTTCCTCCACAACTTCTCGGTGTTTCGACATACCATCACCTAGGAAATGCTTCATGGCTGCAAACATTAATTTAGCTCTTGTCAAAACCTGTTAGTCATGAACTCTGACAATTTTTTTGGAACTTCTAGATTATAGTGTAAATGGAAATTTTAAAAATTCTATTGCTACCTTCAATAGCCCACGTGTTGGATGAATTGCGGCTCTGCAGTAAAGCATGTGTTGTGCAGAGGGAGGAAATAACACTTAAACAGACACATAACTACGTCTAGGCTACACTGTTATCAGCCATCAGAGTGCCATGAATTTCACAACACTATAAAACTTAGCCCTTCTTCTAGCTCTGATCGTGCTAAACAAAATGTTTACCCTTTCTTTCATATCATGAAACTGACAACATTTATATCCACACTGATGCCAGAGGAGATAAAGTTTTCTTGAAGGAGGGACATAAACCATCTGCTACCCTGATAGGAGGGCTGGGCCAACTTCATGCTCTTAATTGTTGTGTGTAATTACTAGATGAAAGGGAAATGAGAAATTACCTTTGCAACAGAGGCACGAAACATCCACAGAACCCTGTTTTGTTGACTCAGAGAGCTGCTACTCCAGAGGTTCACATTTCTCCAGGTTACCTAGAACAAAAAGGAAAGTGCGATTGAGAATGCAAAAGATATGCTTATGAAAATAAGGCCAAGCTCCTTTTGACTAAAATTTCTTTATCCTATTTCTTTCTCTAAAGAGCTAAGCTAAATGCTTTTCATTTGACATTCAACAAATATTTACTGATCAATTAGTAAGCTTCGGTCGTTATTTAAGGCACCAATAGAGGTAGATAGGGCACAATCCCTACATTCAGGGAGCACAATGTCTTTAGGAAAGAAAAGTGTGTAACCAAGCAATCAGAAAACAATAAGATACTATAGGAAAAGCTTTCCAAAGGCTATGGACGCACTATGTTGCTAGTTAGTGTTTCAACAAAGAGAAAGCAACACTTAGCTGGAGTCTTGAAGGTTAAATAAAAGACAAGGTGATGATCTCCTAGGAAAAAGGAATTGATAGTGCAAAAGCACAGACTATGAGAAAATATAATATCTTCAGGAAATAACAATTAATTATATTTGTCTGGATAATCATTTTCATAGAAGAGATTATTGACTTCCAACTCTCTGAAGAGAATAGCAAAATAACCTGTTTGATCAAACAAAGACAGGTTTATTGCTTATTGCAGAAAGGGGAGCCACTTATGACTTTGACAGAGGCTTAGTAGCATCTTGGGAGGGGGAGCAAAGCAGCATTTGTAGAGTTGCGGGGTCTAATTTAAGGCCTATCTTTCAGTGAGGAGTCTGACTGGTACTGAACAATGTTCATAACATAATAGCATGAGATTAATGGGTAAAGTAAGGTGGGAACTTTAAAGAGAATCTTTGAAGATTAAACAATCATTTGGTAAGCCCAGCTGAGTGATCTATTCTTCTGACAAGAGGATATTTATCTAATAAGAACAAATTAATTATTTAGATAAATAAATTCAAGAGGCTCTGAAATAGACAATAGTTATTTTCAACTTCATCTTTCTGGGCAAGCATTTCCTGGAATACAAAGTTAGGTTAATGCAGAAGTTGAAAAGTAAAATTATGTTAATGTGGACAGCAAGCGGTATGGGTATAAGTGGTTTCACTTGTCATGAAGCCGATGAAGTTTGAAATAGAATTTGGGGCTGAATTATGACAGCCCTCATCTGCCTGAAGAATTTGAAACGGGCAAGAAAGGAGAGAAGACAATCTAGGCCCCTTGCTAAAGTGCTTTCCAATAAAACCCACCAAAATTCATTTAATTTTTATAGCAATCCTGTAAGACAGATATCATCCTCTTATTCCAGATGATAACGAGGTTTAGAGAAGTCGTACTTACAGATTATCGTTGCCCAACGTCTTTTACGGAATTAGTGGAGCCAGATTTCAAATCTAGTTCTAGCTGAGTCCAAAATCATCTTGCTCTTTCTCTTACATAATGCTGTTTTAAGGCAGGGGTACAATCTCTGTAGAGACTGAGTAAAGTGTGGACCCATGGACCACCTGGTTGCTTGTTAGAAATGCAGACTCTTGAGCCCACTCCCAGAACTCCTGATCGAAATCTACTAACAATATCTCAGGTGATTGCCAGGCACATTAAAATATAAGAAGCACTATTTGAGAGAACTCTAAAGAGTTTTTGAGTTGCCATCCCCATGAGATTAGTTCGTGTTGCACAGTGGGGTTTTCTACACCCCTCCAGCTTCCCATCCTCTCCTTTTACCCTTTATCCTCCTCATCTGTGATACAAGAAAAAGCAACCAAAACTATTAGCATAATATCCTATGGAAACTTCCATGGAAGTGCAATCAATAGAGCAAGAGAAATATTGTTTTACTTGTAGATATTTCTCCTTTAAGACTGAAAAATTTGAGCCTACTCCTACTTGAGAAGTCTGTCCATGAAGAAACCTAGAGCTCATCTCCAGGCCAGAAAAGAGACTGTGCATTAGGTGGTGAGGGGAAGGGCAAAAGGGTGAAAAGACCACAGAAAGGTGGAAGGAGGAAGAAAGAGATAAAATAAGGATGGAGACCAGACTTCAAAAGGGTATCACTGTGGAATTTTGGGGAAAACAAATGTTTTATACCGTCCGACTCCATCCATGGATCTTGACAATCATAAGATCATATCATTTCCTTTTGGGTAATTCCCTATACCTGTACTATAACTAAATCTTTGTCACTTTCTTCATTTATCCACGCATCAATTTTTTTTAAATGTCTACAATGCACTAGACACCAGCCTAGGCAATGAAGATACACTAACAAGGTAGGTCTGTAGCTTCTTGGTGCTTCTGTTCTAATGAGAAGGAGAGAGAGACAATAAGGGAGAAAAGATGACTTCATTGTTTAAAATAAAGAGTTTTCTCTGAGTATAATTATAAATAGATACCTGGACTATGAGGACAGGTGACATTTGAAATTAGTATTTTGGAGGGCAAAAAGTGGGCAAAACTGGGAAAGCTGCCGCCGAATGAAAGGGCGCATCATCATGCCTTCTGCAAAGCCATGCACAGCGGTAGGTGGATCACCGAGGCTCGGATGGGAGGAGACAAAGGAGTGTTCTTCCTGCCACAGAAGCATTTTGTAATATTTCTCAATCTCTTACCACAGCATTCTCTTTCAAGGCTCTTCACAGAAGGAATGGGCATCTTGCTCCTAATTCCCCTGCCTGTGGATCCCATTGTCCAAATCCCTCATGTAGATTTTCTTTCTCAGTATGAACACCACTAGAAAGTGTGCTGTCCACAGCTGCTCAATCATCACCTAAGAAAGCCTCCCAAACAGACATATCTTGCTCTCTGCGGGGCGTTTCCTGTGCGATACGTTCCTGTCTCTTAAATGAGTGACTTTCCTCCAGAGTGGCCTGGTTGTTTATCTGTGGCTGGGTGACACGGCTCAGTGATGTGGCAGAGGTCCTTCTCTTAGGGCAGAGTATTTACCATTCTCTCTGTGAGCCTAAATAATGGTAACTGTCATTTGTATAGTGTTTGACGCTTTCTCACACTGTCTTATAATTTTATATCTTACAGCTAGGAAAATTGATATTCAAAGACAATAAACATCTTCTGCAAACATCTTTGTGCCCAAGAATTAAGTGCCATGCTTTCTAATTCCAAACCCCCTATTCTTTCCACTATTCTAATGCTCATATTCTTTCCATGACTGGTCTCTCCCCTCCCCCCCACCCCCTCCTTCTTCCTCTCCCTTTCTCTCCCTCCCTCTCTCCTTTCTCTGGTTTAGATATTTTTAAGGCTGAAGGAACATAAAAGTGAAGTAGCCATTCTTAACTAACCTCTTACACAGCTTACTTCTTATTTTCATTGTCTTCTTTTTTTTTTTAAGAGTTTATTTTTAAGTAATCTCTGCACCCAATATGGGGCTCAAACTTATGACCCTGAGATCAAGAGTTGCATGCTCCACTGACTGAGCCAGCCAGGTGCCCTTTGTCTTCTTTATAGGAATAAAATTCTTAGCATTCTTCCATTACCATTTTTTATGAAGATAACAGTATTAGTTATTACCCTTATCATGAATTATAAACTCCATTGTTAGTCCTACTGGCACTAAAAAGAACTGGCTGACTGGTGACTGCAGATCTCAAAATAAACTAGGTCTTGCTTTTTTACTTTTTATTATTATCATGTACGAGCATTAATTGTTAAGGCCATAAAAAGGAGATAAATTTGGCATTGTTGAATAAAATACCCACACATATCTCTCTGAGCACTTTGAAATATAAAAAGTCGTTCAAAAAGAAAAAAAGTTCCTCCTTAGGAAACTTTTCTTTCCTATATGAGGCAGTGATTACTCAGCCGATTTCTGAAACTTGAAGCAAACTTCCCACTAAAATATGTATATAAAGTAATGCATAAAAACTAATGTGGCAAGGATGAAAAATAAAAGTACAAACAGTAATGTATATAGAGATTTTAAAGAAAACCCTCATAGGGTTATCATCACCCCTCCTCCTTTTAGTACCAATACCTTATTGAAGAGAAAATATTTGACTTCCTCTATGGTTCAGTTTAATTTAGAAGCACATTTACTCCCCCTTCTGATTACCCCCCCTTTCTTTATCCCTTTCTTCCCCTACCGATCATCCTAGTTCTTATGTTCCATAGATGAGAGAAATCATATGATAGTTGTCTTTCTCTGCTTGACTTATTTCACTTAGCATTATCTCCTCCAGTGCCGTCCATGTTGTAGCAAATGTTGAGAACTCGTTCTTTCTGATAGCTGAGTAATATTCCATTGTATATATGGACCACTGGACGATGAGAAACAAACTGAGGGCCTCGGAGGGGAGGGGGGTGGGGGAATGGGATAGGCTGGTGATGGGTAGTAAGGAGGGCACGTATTGCATGGTGCACTGGGTGTTATACACAACTAATGAATCATCGAGCCTTACATCGGAAACCGGGGATGTACTGTATGGTGACTAACATAATATAATAAAAAATCATTAAAAAAAAATAGAAGCACATTTACTTTGGAGACTAAAAGTAGACTCAGTAATGCCTCAGTATCGAAGTTTTACACTGAGGCTCAAGAGTACTAAGTGTATAGATCCTACTTTATCTGCCTCCTTGAAGTGTGTACAAAAAAATTAAACCAATAGTATTGATTCCTAAACAAGAATCACGTGGATCCACTTATCTATGTCATTTTTTTAACCAACTTACCAAAATTGGATAAAAAGACATTTAGCAAAGTTCCAGAATAAATGTCTACATTCTAGAAAATTTCCAACAAACATCCTTAAATCCTAGAGAAACGACATGTACTTAAGCTGAACAGACAGCCCTCAAAAATGGTATTTTATTCATACAGTTACAATAAACAGTACAACAGAGTGAAATTATCCACGAGGGGGGGAAGAAACTATGCCATTTATTTTTGCATTTATAGATCTAGAGTACTACCTGGTTTAGATATTTAATATACATTATACTGAATTGAAAATATACTGATATACTGAGCTCTATTCTTTCCAACATACCCAGGAGAGCAGAAACAACTAAATATGAAGAGTCCCTCTTCCCAAACTTGTGGTTGTGCGTGCACACATGCAACCCTGTTTTGATTTTCTAGTCCTACATTTGCTTTCCATGGCTAGATGAGAGGTTCCCAAGCCACTGGGTAGCCTGACTCTAGGCAAAGTGAAGTTGAGATAGAGGTATTGGCCCTCTCATTCTGAAAGTAGCCTTTTTGCTCCTGTCTCCAACCCTTTCTTCAGGCCCTATAGAATTACCCCAGGATTGCACTCACAAGCTCTTTCTGTTCTGATCATTTCTAAGGTATTTCTTAGAATCTTTGATGTTCTACCATCACTCTATGCTATTCCTGGGTGAATTTTTAAAAATCCTGCTCCATACTAAGATTTTTCAATTTGATGGCTCAAATATTACTTCTAGAAAATGTTAAACAACATTCTCTTAAACAACATAAATTTATTGTCTCACAGCTCTGAAGCCTAGAATTCTGAGATCAAGGTGTCTTGGGGTCAGTTGCTTCTGAGGGCAGTGAGGGAAAATCCTTCCCATGCCTCTCTCTTAGCTTCTGGTGGTTTTCCTAATGATTTTTGATGTTCCTTGGTTTCTCCTGCATAACCTTTATCTTCACATGGCATTCCCCTTGTGTGTGTCTATGTGCAAGTTTCCCCTTCCTGTAAGGACACCAGTCATATTGGATTAGGGGCCCATCCTAGTACGAATTCAACTAATTACACCTGCAATGATCCTATTTCCAAATAATGTAACATTCTGAGGTAACGGGTTAAGACTTCAATAGGCGAGGTTGACAGCAGGATGGAGTCCACAGTTCAACCCAAATTCAACCCGTAACAGAAGCCAAAGTGTCTTCTGTACTGTCCTTAGTCTGGTGTCCCTGTGTCCAGTCTCTGACCTCTCCCATCCTCATAATACAAAACCTAGATCACATGCCTGCTTGCACCCTGGCTGTAATGAAGGTTAGAAACGAAGGTCTGGAGTTTGACTTGGGAAGGTGAGACTCATATTGTGTGATCCTAGTAGAATGTAGGGAGGGTGTTCAAAAAATAGGAGGATCCATAGTTAAAGTGGGGGTTTATTTCTGGCCCTGCCCCTTCTTGACATGAGTTACTTAATCTCTCTGATCTTCAATTTCCTCATTTTTAAAATGGGGTTTTGTGTGCAGTAAATGTTAAGGTCTTAGCATGGTGTATTGTATATAAACAGGTGTTCCATAAATGCCAGGTCATTCTATTTTCTTTCACTCCTCCAAACCCTCAAAACTCTTTTCATTTCTTATATGGTCTCCATCATATTCTGTCTTGTGTTTGTACATTTGCTTGTCATATTTATCTAATTTTAATGTATGTTTCATGAGCCAGGGACATTGTTCTAGACCAGTGCTTCTCAAATAATTTGGATAAAAGACCATTTATATATATCCAGTCTGTCACAGATCAATATTTTTGTAAAATCTAATAAAAATAAGTTCCAGAAAAATGAAATTAAAAAAACAAAGACAAAGTATAAGCCCCAATTTTATTATATTCAACCGACATAAAATTACCATCAAAATGCTATAAAAATTTCTAAATGCTTACTTTGAATTTCTGTACTTAATCCATTGTAGACCAGTCACCAACATTTCACTGGCCTATGGACCACACTTGGATTGCCATGTCCTAGGCCCTTACTTCCCAAAATGTGGCCCCGCCACCAGCAGTTTTGGTCTTCCCTGTGAGGGTGATAGAAAGGCAGAATATCGGGACTTCTCTCAGACTTATTGAATCAAAACTGGCATACTGAAGTTTGAGAAACACTGTCCTGGCTCATTTTCAAACCCTTCTGTTACTGAGTTCCAAGTGTTCAATTAAAAATCTGTTTAAACTGTTTAGAGTAGAGACACCCAAAAGAGACCCAATATGTGACTTTTAGTGCATCTGTCAGGAGATTTTCATTTTATTGGGATCCTGTAACTATTTGTTAATTAGTAATTGAACATTTTTTATAGGTCTTTTCCTACTACCCAAAATATCAATTTTTACATGAATAGATGACTTTATATTTTTAAAACACAGTATTATTATAATTTACATTCTTAATGCACGTGTATGGTGTGTGTGGGTGTGTGTGTGTGTATGTGTGTAATTCTGTCTTCTGTCTAGATACCAGTCTGTGAAGTATGTAAAGGAGGAACATAATTCATTACCATTGGATAATTTGCTGTTTGTGTTTCATTAAGTCAAGATTAAGATTGATAAAGACAGATTTCAAGACTGCAATATATTGTAGTGAATGGAGATCAGCTTAGAAGTCAGAAATGCCTCCATCTGAATGCTGGGGTTTTATCCATTGTTAACTTCTTTTCTTTGGTCAAAATTTCCTCATATGTAAAATGAGGTTAGTATTATGATTCTGGGAGATTGATGAAGTTAAAATACTTTATATTAGGCACCAGTGAGATGCCTGTTATATTGTTAGTATCCAGTAAACTTTGTCTTTCTGAATACAGAAAGGAGTTTAGATTAACATTTTTACTCATTCTTTAATGAGGCTATTGGAAGAACTGAAATGCATACAATTAAATGAAAGACTATAAAGTATATAGAACAAAAAATAAATTTAATTTGGCAGAGAATTATACAGTAGCCATTTCTTGGACACTTGTAAGTTTAAAGTTGTTGCTATATGTTACAAGTCACAGATACTCAACATGGTTTATTCAACATGGTTTTCTCCACAGTAAAACTGATACTCTGCCCAATATGAATCTGTTCCATATCCATAGTATCTGTTACAGTGCCTTGCTCATAGAAGATGCTCCATAGATGTTTCTGGGAGAAACTGTGCCTTTTTTGCTGTCAGGAACCATGTCTTATATTTCCTTATTCTGGGGGCGTCTCATCAGTTTCCTATGGTGGAGCTTCCCACCCAGAGTGCTGCTGTGTCCTGGTGAGCCACAAAGGGTTTTCAAGTGTCCATAGATCTTGACTCCCTACACCTGCTCAACAGCCATGCAGGGCCTGAGAAACTACAGCAGCTTCCTTCTGTTTATCCCAGTAGTACAGAGCTCTGACATGAGACAGGTTATGAGAAATGGGCCCATCTTATCTTCTTTCCCAATTGGAATCTTTGATGTACATGGTTCTCTCCTATAGAGAAAATCCTTTGAAATGGGGCCTAAGTTTTATTTACGTCCACTTCCTTCTTCCTGGACAAGTGCGATTCATCTTTAGATGAGTTGGGGTGACATTCTCACCAATTACTTTTATTGTAAACTTGACCCTTGTCTCTATCTAAATTTCTTTTCTTTCATTAATTTTTCAGATATACCATACTGCAACTTCGTACCTCCCAGCATGGGCACTAAAATAATTTTACATAGTGTATTGTTAAAGCCTGTCCTTGTTCAGTTTGTATTCAGGGCTCTGAGAGAATGCCCCAGTTTGATGTTTGTGTGGGTTTAGTATCTTCTTGATCTCACGTTATT
The DNA here is from genome assembly GCF_017311325.1 of Ursus maritimus. Lineage (NCBI taxonomy): Eukaryota > Metazoa > Chordata > Mammalia > Carnivora > Ursidae > Ursus > Ursus maritimus. Next base: position 46,386,680 of record NW_024423564.1, read on the forward strand.
TTCCCTTTTTAACAGCAGAAATATAAGACCTCAAGTGTTTTAGTATGCAACAGTCTCTAACCAGAATTTTGCATTATGTTTGTCTTTATTTTTTGGGTTTATTTTAAAGCAAAATAAAGGGGCTCCTAGATGGCTCAGTCCATTAAGCATCTGCCTTTGGCCCAGGTCATGATCTCAGAGTCCTGGGATCGAACCCTGCATCAGGCTCTCCCCTGAGCAGGGAGCCTGCATCTACCTTTGCCCTTCCCCCTGCTCTTGCTTACTCTCGTGCTCTCTGTCTCTCTCTCTCAAATAAATAAATGTTTTAAAAAATGAAGTAAAATAAAACTATATTTTATCATATTATTTAAGTTACAGTAATAAAAACCCACTTTCAATATATTTACTTAAGTAACAAAATGAGTTAAACTGTTTAAGTTCATGGATATAGCACACTCAAGTACATGGATATAATAAATACATTAAAATTATATGCAATAAATGTGTGAAACACCAGCAGAGCAGAAAGGGTGCGGGGTTTTGAATCCAAATACTTGGGATTGAATCAGCTTTGTCAGTTACCCAAGCAAACTTAGTCACTGGGTTGTATACCTAAAAGTAATGTAACAGTGAGTGTCAACTACACTGAAATAAAAAAATTTAAAAAAATAATTAATGCACTCAGATCATGCATCTTGCAATTCATATGACTCTCTTAGAACACTGTTTTATTATGTGAAATGACAGTCGTCATGTATTCACAAAAGTAACAAACTAATGTTTGTGTCACTCTTTTTAGTTTAACAAAGTTCTTTCATGGACATTGTTTCATTTAATTCACAAGAAATGCTCTTTCAGGCAGTTGCTATAAACCCTGTTCTACAGATGAGAGGGGAAAATTGTGCCTCAGGAAGGTTAAGCACTTCGCTTGAGTAACTGACAAAGCTATGTAATAACTCAGTGACTCAACTTCTCCATACTATTATATTATGCTCACCACAAGTGTAGCTACCATCCGTCACTGTACGACACTGCCTTTTATCCCGTGACTTATCCATTGCATAACTAAAGTCTGCATCTCCCACTCCCCTTCACTCATATTGCACATCTCCCAACCCCTTCTCTCTGGCAACCATCAGTTTTTTCTCTATATTTATAGGTTAGTGTCTGCTTTTTTTTGCTCAATCATTTTGTTTTCTAGATTCCACATATAAACGAAATCATACTGTATTAGTCTATCTCAGTATGACTTATTTCACTTAGTGTAATACCCTTTGGTCCATCCACGTTGTCACAAATGGCAAGATCTCATCCTTTTTTATGGCTATGCAATATTTCATTGTATGTATGTATACTTCTTCCTTATCTATGAGTCCATAAATGGGAGTGTATTAAATTTTTAAAATTGGGGCATAACATCAAAAATAAAGAGTTTTGCAGATTTTATAAAATCCTGTAAATTCTGGTAACACTGGTATCACATTTATGTTCAAGGTTTATTATGTGCCAAACTAGCTTCGGGGGTAGCCAAATTCTAACAGACTATTGTGAATGAGCTGTACCAGGCAATTATGGAACTCCTTGGGCAGAGGATGAGAGAAAACCAAGTGGGGTGGAAGAAAGCAGGTGGTACTCTGAGGAGAGGTGATTAGGCAACTGTGTTCTGGTGGGGGGGGGGGGGGGTCTGGCCTACTTTGAGGCTCAACAATGTTACCATGGGAACCTAATGAGTCTGTTGGGAAGCAGGAAAGGAAGAGTGCCCAGAGAAAATGTGGGACTTTCACACTGGTGGAAAGCCAGGCTCTGTGCTCTCAAGCAGCCTGCCAAAATACACAGTCTACAATAAACTAAGGCTTCAAGAAACTTGGAGTACACCAGTCTCATAATCGTCACAATCCACATACTTCAAATAGCAAGCAGGAAAAGGGGGGGAGATTTGGACTTTCTGGAAACCTCTAGAAGAGAAAGCCAGCTGGGGCTCCAACAGACTTGTTTACGAACTAGACGCCTGATGGGTTTGTTGAGGCTGGATACCGGAAAGGAATATGTATTTGAAACGCACAATGATGACACTGTTAAATGGCTTACGGAAACAGTCAGATAAGGCTCCAAATGAAAAAAATCGTGAGAAAGGAATATTATTATTTCTCATCTCTGCAAGTCAGTAGTGACAAAGGTCCCTGACCTTCCTGCAGCTTGAGCGAAAGTTTTAAGAACTTACAAATCCAAATCAGTATTTATGTATTCCAATACTTTATACTACTAAATAGTATACTACTAAATAGTATAGTATAGCTTGGATGATCCGAGCATCAGTAAGACCAACTAATGGTTCTCAAAATGTAGTCCAGGGACCCCTAGAAGTCCCCAAGACCCACTCAGGGGATCTGTAATGTCAAAACGGTCTTAATAATAATTCTAAAATATTATCTTCCTTTCTTTTTCATTCTCTCATGAGTAAAGAGTATTGTTTTGCAGAGTCAACAGACAAGCAATGATGTAACAGAATGGATGCAGAAGCAGATACAAGAGTCAGCTGTCCTCTATTAAGTCATCAAGAGATTTGCACAAATGTTAAACAATGCTACTTTCCTCCTAATTTTATTTTTGTTTTGGAAAATAGAGTTATTTTTCGGTAAAAATATGTTGTTTATGTTGACACCGATTTCCATTAATGTGTAATGGGTTTATTATTATTATTTTCAAATGAAAAATTTCTCAGTTTTAAAATTTAACATGGAATCCAGCAATAGATACGTAACAGACAAACAACAGCACACATAACACATACTTTGGGTCCTCGTAAAGACATCCTCAGGCCAAAAAGGTTCAGACCCAACTGGCTATTAAGCTGCCAGTTCCTACAGGGCTAATTTTCTGTGGTTTGGATTTTCTGGTATCGGCTTGAGGAAACATAACCCATTATAACTTTATTAGCAATTTCAATTAGGTATCAGCTGGATTAACATTTGTGAATAGAGGTATAACTGCCGAACACCCAGAGAGGAATCTTTTTCTACCAGCTACTAACTTGCCTATCCTGAGCTACTGAACCTTCACTGAAACTATCCTTTGGGATTTATCTGTCAGCTATCAAACTACAGCAGCACTTGAGACGATGTTTAGATCTGTGAGTTTAAAATAATAACCAAAGTTTTGATTAGAAATGCCTGAACCTCTAGTATGGTAGAAAAACTGGAGACAGGTTTTTATACAATCGAGTTAGGCCAAATTACATTTATCACGAATACAAAAACTATGTAGCAGAGTTCTGACTGTGACCGAAACCCTTTCTCACTAGAAATGACTGAATACTTAGAAAGGAGTATTGTGCAGGGAAGGGTGCAGGCCCTGGCGTGAAGCAGAAGTGGGTTAGAATCGTGTCCCACACTTGTTAACAGCATGACCTTGGGAATTTTAATTTTAATTATTTCTGTAAGGCTTAGCTTCCTCATCTGTAGGATGAGAAACAGTAATGATAGCTTCACTCCGTGGACTCCTTTGCAAATTAAATGAGACAATATGCAACAAGTTTCAAGCACATCACTTCATTTAACCCTCCCAGTGATCTTAAGACACAGATGTTATTATGTTTTCATTTTACAGACAGGGAAACTGACATTTAGAAAAGTCAAATAATTTTCCAAAGATCATGCTATTAGAAGTAGCAAAGCAGGGGCGCCTGGGTGGCACAGCGGTTAAGCGTCTGCCTTCGGCTCAGGGCGTGATCCCGGCGTTATGGGATCGAGCCCCACATCAGGCTCCTCCGCTATGAGCCTGCTTCTTCCTCTCCCACTCCCCCTGCTTATGTTCTCTCTCTCACTGGCTGTCTCTATCTCTGTCAAATAAATAAATAAATAAATCTTTAAAAAAAAAAAAAAGAAGTAGCAAAGCAGGGATTTGCTTTTGATGGCTTTAAATACAAACAGCTACATCATTGTGTTTTCTTAATAGCAAAGATTAGAAAAGTACATGCTAGGGTGCCTGAGTGGCTCAGTCAGTTAAGTGTCCACCTTTGCATCAAGTCATGATCCCAGGGTCAGGCTCCCTGCTCAGTGGGGAGCTTACCTCTCCCTCTCCTGCCATTCTCTCTCTCTCTGTCTGTCAAATAAATAAATAAACTCTTAGAAAAGAAAGGTGAATGTCTTTAGTCAACACCTAGCTTCATATGAAGTGCACACAAGCTAGGTCTTCTTGTAACACAGGGTAGGAATATGGCAGGAGGCTCAGGATAGGGGAGAGAGGGAAGAGGAATTTTACAATTCCCCAAGATATGGGAACTGACAATTCCTTTTTATAGAGGTTTTATAGACAACTTCTTTCTTGTATCCACACAGCACATGCATATTTCACAAGTTCTGTTTAATATGCCCTGGAATAGGGTTGAACATTTGTGACAGATACATGTAAATACCGTGTTATGTACTAAGTGATAAATGATAAATGATCTTAAGAAAGGGAAAAATAAATAAATGATCTTAAGAAAGGGAAACAATGACTTCCTCATGAAATGCTATTACTGAAGCATTCTAGATGAAAGGGCTTGAAGCAGTGCAGGCTCACTTCCTACACCGCCAGGTCCACACACTGAGGACCGGATGCCCTACAGCTGGAATTTTCTGTGCTTTAATATTGTAATGGAGATACAAAGTAGCTGTAACTGTCTCCCAGATCTTGTTATTTAAGAAGCAATTCTACTTGGAGCAATGCTGTTCCATTTATATACCAGACAAGTTAAAAAAAAAATCTTGATGCTTTTTTAAAAAAATGTTCATTGTAAATTCAGAGTAATAGACTAGTGATTACACAGTTAATAACCTATACGTCTATTTATATCAGGTGAACATCTATAGCCAGGAACCTTCTCTGTTCCCAGACTGGTCATCTAAAATTGTAAATAAATTTTTACATTTGATCTCTGTGGTTACAGTTTTCTTTTAGCTAGATCACAGAAACTGCTTACAACTCAGATCATCTGACATCTCTGGGAGGCACCTTCCCCTCTCCCAGTACTCAGCCGTAAATGTGACTGCCGCACGGATTAGCGGTGAACTTGACTAGGTTCGTGCTCTAGCCTTGAACGAAGAGCTCGGGAATGAATCATGGCCAGACCCCTTGAGTCAGACTCTTCTTTCGCTCAATAAACCACAATTTTGATTTCACTTTTCCACTGGGATAGAGATAAAAAATGCATCTGTTCGTGTGAAAGTTGGTAGTTTTACGTTTGCCTTGTTATTATTACATAGCTTGATATTTGGAGTTATCATATGCCTCTTCTTCAGATTAATTCTTCTATCTGAATTACTTTGAGGTTATTCATGGATTAGAGGAGGCCAGTTCCAATAAGCTCCAACTTCAGTTTTCCAGCTGGTATTCTGAGGACTGTGTTGTTAGGGCCATGGGACGATGGGCCGGTGCTCTGCATTTCTGTAACATCTTTCACCTCATCTCTCTTCCAGTTCAATTTTAAGAGGTAAGAGAAGTCAGATACCATGGTTTTTCTAAGATCACTTCCCAAAGTATGACTTCACACTTTCTAGTTCATTCACACATACTTCCTCCAGAGAAAAAATAATTACCAAGATATTTGATGTACATGTAGATCAAATATTCCTCAAGGTCAAAAAAATAACAACAGCAAAAGGTCCAAGATGTCACAGAATTCATGCATGAGGAGCCTTGTGATACCCAGGCCATATGACACAACAAAAAATAGATGCCTCGTCCTGTAGGATACCTTTGAATAATCACCTCCACTGCAAATGCTGCGGAAAAATGAGAACTTCAGCATTCTCTCATTCCCAGAACGTCAACTTCTCCTGACTATTCCTCTGACACGGTCTTACCCTCGATACCCCAGCTTCCAACCCTCCTATTTTCACCCACACCTCATTTTGTAGAATTGACCCTCAACAGTCTTCTCCACCCTTGCTGTCCCCTTCACCGTGCTTTTAACGTTGATCTCTAGCAAAGCTCTCCATGCCAGCTTAAACAAAGCACAGTACTCAGCACTTAGTAAAATAAGTTTTACTTTTAACATTTCATTTATTTTGAAATCAATTTGATTGCAGCCCAAACTGCAGAGTTAACTGTAAACAGTAAACTATTTTGTGTATATATGGACATGTACTTTAAGTTTTAAGGAATATAATTTACTTTGACAGAGAGCGTTAAACAAGATTAAATAAATTACTAACTGCTTCCTTTTCTTTTTTTATTTAAATTCAATTAGCCAACATATAGTACATCATTATACTAACTACTTTCAGTAAGTTTCCCACTTCAGTAGGGCCCCAGTAGTCCCTCTCTTAAGACCATCCCTGTGGGTGGTGGTCTTATCCACTTAGTTCTGGCTTTGAAACCAGAAAACTTTTTTTTTTTTTTTTTTTTTTTTTAAAGATTTTATTTATTTATTCGACAGAGAGACAGCCAGCGAGAGAGGGAACACAAGCAGGGGGAGTGGGAGAGGAAGAAGCAGGCTCATAGCAGAGGAGCCTGATGTGGGGCTCGATCCCAGAACACCGGGATCACGCCCTGAGCCGAAGGCAGACGCTTAACCGCTGTGCCACCCAGGCGCCCCTGAAACCAGAAAACTTTTTACAAAAAGGGAAGGAGGAGAGAGAGAATGAAAGGAAATAAAGATCAAATATAAACTTGTCAAATAAGTACCTTCAGAGCTAAAATTTCTTTGGCGTCCCTAAGGAGTCAAAAACCAAACCAAACCAAACCAAAGGCTTAGTTAACAAAGTCTGAAGTATCAGGGTAGTCTCCATCTGGTTTGTTAATGACATTCCAACTGTACTCCCACCACAGGTATTTATCTCTAACCCACATTTATCAGGTACTGTTTTCTGACATGGACGAAAATGTGGGGTCAGCTGGGAAAATTTCCCAACTCCTTTCACATCCCATAGGATCTGGGAAGCTCACCGCAGTAACTTTGGTCTTTATTCTGAGCCTCAATATTCTGCTGAGAGGCATGGTTCTTTACCTCAAGTAATGTAGAAACTCTGCTCTCAAACATCATGCTGTATCACTTGTTAAAAAAAAAAAAAGATTTTATAAAAGTACAGGTGTGGATTCAAATCCCAGGCCCAATCCTGACTTCGTGATATAGGTAACATTTCTTCACTTGTAAAAATAGTAGTGATAATACTTGCAGATTTGTTATGAGATTAAAATAGGAAAAGATAAGTGTGAATGTCTGGCATTTAGTATGCACCAAAATATATAATATACTTTGTCTCTAAGTAACTAAATGAGGGACCAAGGGCACTATCAATACGCTATTGGCATCTTCTGTATCCAGTTTTTCTTTTCTTTTTTTTTTAAGTAGGCTCCACACACCAATGTGGGGCTTGAACTCACAACCCTGAGATCAAGACCTGAACTGAAATCAAGAGTTGGACGCTTAACTGACTAAGCCACCCATGTGCCCCAAGCTTTTATTAAACCAGTGCATCATCTTTCCTTTTTTTTCAGAGCATGATATTTCTATAGGAACAGAATAATCACTTCATTTTGGCGACAAATAAGCACTCTCAGCTGTGACAGAGTCCAGAATTGAAGCATCTCACAGTTTCCATCCAAACAGTCTAAAGGAGCCAACTTAAATGGAAACGCTTGTGCCTTTCTTCAGCAGATATGTCACCTCCCTTACACTTTTATTAAATTAGAGAAGTACCGTATTTATCTTCTCTATAGCCATGATGGAAAGTTTAGCAATCCCATCAAAAATTGCTCTTGGATGTGCTTCTTGCTCTTCCAATGCATCCTGTGTGGATCAAAAACTCAATACAAAATATCATTTTTTCAATGCTAAGTAATCTACAGAAGGCTTTTTTCCTAAACACATGATAAATCTGACCATAATGCTGTCTCTCTGGAATCAATCTGACAGTAACCAAAACAGACTGTGAGGGAACTAGGTTGCACAGAGGGAAGAAACATGAGCAAACCTTCAGACTTCTCTGTTTCTATCTCTTCTTTTGAAAAGCTGCCAACAAATGAGTCAGAGTCTTACATTTGCAGCTCACATTTCCATCTGTAATGACTTGACTATATCTGACAATCTCTGATTCAGAAGGATTTATTAGAAGAAAGAAACCATTTGTGTAAGATGCCTTATTTTACTCTTCAAGTCATTAAATATAAATAGAACAATGACAGCAAATGTTTCTGGAATCGGGTTTAGCGCATATCTGGGTTAAATAAACATTTCACTTCAAAGAAGAGTCATCCACCTTCTTTTATCATCTTTAATATTTCATACCTAAATTCCACAGTCCATGTTGCAGGCATTTGTTACTTCTGCTGGGAACATCACTTTGGCCTTGATATTTTTTCTCATCACCATGACTCCTGAGTAGAACTTTACATAGAATGGAATATTGCAATTGTGTATAACTTACCTCTATTCTCTTTATCCTGCCATTGATCCTGTGTAGCCCCGGTCCCCAGTTCTGGAGGGCATAGAGCAGATCATACTGTGTAGATTTTTGTGTGTAGATTGCAAATTACCATGTAGATTTTTCTAACCTGTCTGAGGGTTATCTGAAGAACTGACACAATACATTCATTTCTGTTTTGCCTAACTCAGAACTGAGGTCTCAAAAGCAGCAGGCATTGCTTGAAAATGCTTCAGGGCAAACTAACAATGGACAGACACATATTATAAAAGATTATAGTACAGATATATAATAGACAGCCTGTGGTACAGGAGAAAAAGCTGGGGGAAATTCTTTGGGAAGTTAGGATATTCAAAAGAACTGTTCATATGGAAGATTTAGAAAGCCAGGCATTTTCCCAGGGCAAGTTACATCCTTAGAAAAGATGCCAAGCTTTCACTTCAGGCTGACCCCAAGACTCATCAGAAGCCTGGCTAAGTATTGTGCCCTAGCACAAAGCCAATCTGCAAAAACTGGGAGAATTGTTTTCTTTTTTTGTTTGTTGTTTTTTTAGCTTCTAGTATTCAAGGAAAGCTGTGTCAAAATGTTAGAATACTAACTGAAGTTACAGAGACTCCAGTTACCAACAGGCTAAGGAATATAGTCTTTGAAAAATAGTTTGGAGGAAAAAAAAAAAAGCAATCCCTGGGAATGGGAAGAATTTGACTTCCAGAGTAAGTACATTATAATATTCAAATGTCCAGTTTTCAACAACAACAACAAAACACAAAAACATAAAAGAAACAAGAAAATGTGACCTACGCAAAGACACAAAACTGAAAGAAATCACCCCTTGAGAACTCCAGACATCAGAATTACTAAGAACAGACTTTAAAATAACTGTCTTAAATATGCTCAAAGATCTAGAAGAAAACATGGACAAAGTATTAAAGGAAATCAGGAAAGTGATGTATGATCAAGATGAGAATATTATAAAGGGAAATATAAAAAGCAACCAAACAGAAATTCTACAGCTAAAAAGTACAAGAACTGAAATGAAAAGTTTAGAAGAGGTTCACAAGCAGATTTGAGCGGGCAGAAGAAAGAATCAGAGAACCTAAAAATAGACAACTGAACTTATCAGGTCTTAGGTGCAGAAAGAAAAAGAATAAAGAAAGGTGAACAGAACCTAAGGGACCTATTGGACATCATCAAGCAGACGAACACACCCATTATAGGAGTTCCAGAATAGAAAGAGAAAGTAGCAGAAAAAATAATGGAAGAAAAAATGGCTGCAGTAATAAATGTAGAGATATGTATAAAGACTCATATAAAATAGAAAAAATAATGAAAACTTCACAAATTTTAAGAAAGACATGAATTAGCAATGAAGTGAACTGGATCTTTAGATCAGAGTTTTCAATATATTTTTGACACAGTTATCAGTGTCACATGAATGGTAAGGTATACCACTCTACCTGGCATTGATAACATTCCAGTTCATCCTGTTATTCATACTTGTTTATGCATATATATATATTTTTTTGGGTCCATCTCTTTATTCAGGATTAATTTCTGGAAGTGGAAGCTCTGGGCCCAAACCCAGAATATTTTGAATTTTAATTGATATTGCTAACTTAAACTCTAAAAAGTTTGTATTAATTTACAAGGCATAAAATGCTATTTCTTTGGATACTTAACAGTCCACATCTTTGCTAACATGACGGGTAAAGTGTGTTTTAATTTTCATTTTTTAATTCAGTAAAGTTTAATTTAGTTTCTATCTTTGTAATTTTGGTTTCTAGCTTTATTCATTTTCAATTCATTCCCTTTTTAATTTCTAGTTTTAGCCATATGCTTGTTATTAGATTACTCTTTTTTTGTATAGAACAGGCTATTCTTCTGTCATTTTAACATCCTATGGACTCTCACTGAAGATCGGAAACAGAGTTTTTAGAGGTCTGAGACCTTCTCTTTTAACCTTCCAAAAGGTAGTGTCCTACCTGCCTCTTCACTATCCCTATGGAGCATATCAGAGTTCTCAACTTACCAGATTTCCTGTCTGAGTGATATGCATAGAGAACTCAAAGGTCCTATTTTGATCTAATTTTCTTTAAATATCTGAGTTCTAGCTCTTCTATTTATAATCCATTTCTGAACTTCGGACACATCTCTCTAGTCCTATCTTTGTAAGTCCTGATTTCAACTGATGCTATCAGGGGGCCGTCTCACGTAGGCTCTTGGTAGATATGCTACCCTAGGCAGGTGCTGGTCCTTGATGGCAACATACAGTTACAGTAAGAAATGTTCCACAAATGGTATCTGACGTGGCCTAGTTAAGATTAATCTTAACTACAGCCTAATTAAGATTAATAAAATCTCTTGCTTAGAAGTAATTATCGATCTAAAGTCAACAAGTCTTTTTTTCTAATATTAAAATATATAATTGTTTGGAGGGAAGAGGGAACAACTAATTTGAAATAAATCAGAAAACATCTTTGCATTAATCGTTCTTCTCATATACTTCAAATTTGTACTTAATGCCTTTCTCCTCCTGGACATCAGAAGGAACACCTGGGTATTCTGGCAGAAGTTTGTATTTGTCCAAATCAATTTCTGGAAAAAATGTGTCACTTTCAAATTCCTGCATAATCCTTGTCACAAATAGTCTAAGATGGCCTGGTTTGTTCATGGCTTCCTTATAAACAGAACTGCCTCCCACTATCCAAACCATGTCCACTTTATTTGCTAATTCTGGTTGCTCAATAAGTTTTAAGGCATCATCCAGACTTTTGCCAAGAAAATGAGCTCCTTGTGGAGGTTCCTTGAGGTCGTTGCTGAGAACTAAATTAATTCTGTCCTTTAAAGGTCGATTCTTCTCAGGAATAGAGAACCATGTCTTCCTACCCATAATCACCAAATTCTGTTTCCCTTCTACTGAGGAGGTTGTGGTCATTCTTTGGAAAAACTTGAATTCATTCCTGAGCGGGGGCCAGGGCAGGTCCCCGTTCTTGCCGATGCCCATGTTCTGGGACACAGCGGCTATGCAGTTTAGCGTACGAACCATGACAGCAGCTGCGAACACCTCCCAAGCTCACCAAACCGGGATTTCCCCCAGCGAGCTTGGCGCGAAATTGCAGCCACCCCGCCTCCTCGATCTTATTTCCATATATTTTTTATTCCACCTAGTTATAAATCCCTAAAGAGTGATAATTGCTTTGTCTTAGGAAGTGACTAGACATGATTACAGAATCCATGATATAAAATGAGCCACAATTGCTAAGCTGGGGGATAGATCCGCCTGCAGAACCTCAGACCAGAGAATTCAAGAGTAAGCTGGCAGAAAATACACAGTGATTAGCATGGAGGCGTTCAGAGGTTGGGGGTGTTCAGAAATTGGGAGGGAATGTTCCGGTACGTGGTCCGAGTAAAGTGAAAGGAAAATGTGAAGCAAAAACTCAGAATCCCTACAATTCAAGAAAGCAGTTGATATCAAGAAAATCTGGTAGCAGGGGTGAGTCACCAGGTATGGCTTGTCATAAGTGGTAAATACTGTTTTTCATAGCTTAGGGAAATAAGGAGTAACAGGGAAAAACAAGTAAGATACTGATTAAACAGTTCTTGAGGAAGTTACCATGACCTAGACACATCACTGGGGAGCTTCGGGTCAAAATCTCAGCAATAGAACTGGAGCAGAACAAACTTAATTAGCAGCAAGAGTACTTTAATGTTGAGCCCCAAAATAATGAAATCAAGCTCCTTAAAGTTTTCCAGCCTAATTTTCAGGGTTGTGGCTAGAGATTAGTATGGCAATAAGCCCATACATGTAGTGTTCTTATGCATGAAGAAGAGGTATGTAGCATTAAGCAACCAGCTGGGTCCTGATAGGATTTTTTGCTCCTTGACGATCCCCCCACCCCGTATCTAACACAGATCCCTAAATTAATTAACTGTCCAATAAATGTAAATGGGATAATAAAAGTGATCTGGACTTCACAGGCATATCCTCACTTTGAGAATTTCTAATTAGAAAACTCTGCAACTTCTTAAAATATTGTGACATCCCTTACGAGAAAATAGAAGAGCCAGTTTTGCATTAACAACAGCACTTAAACTTACACTGAAATAACATTAAAAAGAAGGAATTTAGTTTTTATATTGTGTTCAAGTTTAAGAGTCCATTTAAAATATATCTTTCTCATTTTCATAAACAGATGACTTTTGGGGGGGAAAAGCTCCAAGTAAATGCAAAATAAAGAATAATCTCTATGTAGTACAACGTCTTTACAAAAGTTATGGGACTTTAAAACTGGGTTTTTAGTCTTGTTAAATACATGAAAGAGTTTAAAACAATATAACTCAAGGAAATGGACAAGATGTTGGAGGTATTGTAAAAACATCTAAAACAAACTTTCCCATCAAAGTGATTAAAATTTTAATAAGTAAATAAGACATGACGAACACGTGTATCCCAGAGATGAAATGTAAACTACATATCCTAGACAATTTTATCTATTTCTGGCCATGTCAATAGAGCTATTTGGGCTCTCCCCGAAGTTTGTTTATACATATAATAGAGAAACTGGATAAAAAGTGAAAATGATAAATCACTTTAAGATTGCCAGCCATGGGACATTGGTATAAATACGGTGGATTAAACCCATCTACTTCCTTTGGCTCCACCCAATAATTCCACTAAAAAAATAGTAACAGGATTCAAATTAAAGGTATAAACACATAAAATCAGGGAAAATGGAAGATAAGCCTATAGTAGCAAACTTGTCTAAGTTGAAAAGAAATTTAAAAAGAAAAATGCTGAATCCTAAGGTAACAGTGAGAAATGCTACAAAATAACCTGATTTATAATTTGAAATGTCCCCCAAATCTCCAGAACTGTTGGCACAACAAAGTAGAGAGAAATGGCTAAAATGAAAGAATTTTTAAAATTTTCTCAGAAAGTTATATCCAATTTCCTTCTCCACTCTGATCAGGTATATAACTGTATCATCACTCTCACAGAAGCCTGGAGGGATTTTTGTTTCATTTTTTTCTCTTAAGAAATTTAAAAAGAGAGGGTCTAAATTACAGCAGGATACAAAGCCTTTACTTTCCAAGCATGAAATGGAAATGCCTGAGACAAAGGTTTAACAAGAATAACAGAGAACTTCCCCACTCCCCATCACCATGGTAACAAGCAGCAAAAACAATCAACTGCAGCCTACCATTGCAGGAGGGTAAGAGCATGGAGAGAGATCAGGGAAAGCCTAAAACTTAGAGTAAATCAGGGCAACTGAGAAAAAGGCCTAAACAGCCAATACCATGATAAGAACAAGGCAATAATAAAGAAATGTAAAACTGCTGGTGCACTAAAGTTTGCCATAGCAATAGTAAAACCCAAACTTAATTAAAATCCTTACTACATGGAAACAATATCCCACACCAATGGCCTAGCAGAAAGAAGGGAGTAACACCCAGTGTCAGTCATGAATACTACTTACCTCAGCCTCTGCTCCTCTAAACACTATGTCCAATAATAAGATAACATAAGACACCCAAAACGCAAAAAAACCAAAAAAACAAACAAAAAAAAACCCATTGTCAAAGACAAATCAATCAATAGAACAAGATTCAGAAACAACCTAGATAATGTATTTATTAGAGAGGAAATTTAAAATAATTATGATTAATATGTTATCTAATGGAAGACATGGATAGCATGCATGAACTAATGGGGATTTTCAGGATGAACAGATGGGGAAGGTAAAGGATAGTAAATAATCAAATAGAAATGCTAGGAACTAAAAATCATGGGTACAGAGATAAAGAATGCCTTCAAAGTCTTATCAGTACACGTGACACAACCAAGGATGGTCACTAGATATCTAGTGACCCAAACTAAAACACACACAGGAAGAGCTAGAAAGGGAGAGCAGAACAGAGCACCCAAGAGTTTTAGGACACCATCAAGGAGTCTAACATACATGTGATTGTAATCCCAGAAGACAGAGAAAAAGAGTCGAAGAAATATTTGAAGACATAACAATGGCTGAAAGTTCTCCAAAAAGATTAAAAATATGAAACCATGGGTCTTGGAAGCTTGGAAAAGCACAGAAGCTTTTTTAAATTAATTTATTAATTTAAAAATTAATAGCTAAATTAAATTAACACATCCAGACACATGATACTGAAAATGCTGAGCACAAAAGATAAAAAGAAAATCTTGAGATCATCCAGAGAAAAGGCCACATAATATAGAAAACACAAAGACACAAAAATACACCAAGACATCTTGCCAGAAACTTTGCATGTCAAAAGAAAATAGCGACATTTTTAAAGAGCTGAAAGAAAACTGTCAACCTTCTATCTCATGAAAATATTCAAAAATGATGGAGAAACAGAAACTAGGAATTCATTAAAGTATACCTGAACTGCAAGAAATGTTAAAGAAAGTTCTTCAGGAAAAAGGACCATGACAATAGACAGAAGCTTGGATCTACACAAAGAAATGAGGATCCCTGGAAATGGTTAATACAATAAATATAAAAGACATTTCTTTTTATTTTAATCTCTAAAATATCATTGGCTGTTTAAAGTAAAAACAAGTGATGAATTGTGAGTTTAGAACACATGTAAAATTAAAATGTATGAGACAACAATAGCACAAAAGGTGCACATGAGATATTGTAAGTGTATTGTCATATATTCTTCTACTATATGTACAATGGAATACAACCACTTAAAGGGAGACTGCAATTAACTTAAGATGCATACTGTAAACCCAAAGGTAATTATTAAGATAAATTAACATGAGAGGTAGAAAAATAAATCAATAATAGAGAAAATAAAATCTTAAGAAAACACTCAATTCAAATATAAGCCAAAACAGAAGGAAAAAGAAGAAAAACAGATGGAAAACCTAGCAGTATGGTAGATATTAGTGACACCATAACAATACTTACAGGAAATAAGTAATAGTGTGTGTGTGTGTGTGTATATATATATATATATATATATATGACCTAAACACAAAAATTCAAATCAGACATTGTCTGTATTAAAAAACAAAACATGCTATCTATAAGGAACCCATTGTTAAATATAAATATTTAGAGAGACTATAAGTAAAGGTATACTAAAAGCTATAGTATGCACTCACTAATCAAGAGAAAGCTGGAGGAACTACATTAATATCAGACAATGCACAGTTCAGAACGGAGACTATTACTAGGGATAAAGAGGAGTATCATGTAATGAAAAAGGACTTAATTCACCAAAAAAGACATAATGATCCTATAATTATGTACCTAACAGTAGAGCTTCAAAATACGTGAAGCAAAGAAAGGAAACATAGACAAATCTACATTTATTGTTGGAGACTTCAGTACTCTTCTCTAAATAACTGATAAAACAGGAAGACGGACAATCAGAAAGGATATGGAACATCTGCATAACACTAAAGATCTATTTGACCTGATCGACATTTATAGAACATACAACCGAAAATCAACAGAATACACATTCTTCTCAAATACACAGAACATTCACCACATTAGACCACATTTGGGGAAATAAATCAAACCTCAACAAATTTGGAAGAATTTAAGTCATACAAAATATGTTTTCCTGATCATAATAGAATTAAACTAGAAATCAATGACATAAAGATATCTGGAAAATTCCCAAATACTTGGAAATTAAACAACATTCACCTAAATAAGCCACATGTTAAGGGAGAAGTCACAAAGACCAAAGAATATTTAGAAATGTATGATAATAAAAATACCAATGACATTTGTAAGATGTGACAAAGCAGAGCATGGAGGAAGTTTATAGTGTTAGATTCTTATATTAAAAATAAAAAGAGTTTCAACTCAATGATAAAGACTTTCATCTAAGAAATCAGAAAAAGAATAGTAAAAATTAACCTAAATCAAGCAAAAGGAAATAAATACTACAGGGTAAAAGTAAATAAAATTGAAAATAAAAACAATAGAGAAGGTCAATGTAACCAAACACTGGTTCCTAGAAAAGATGAAGAAAATGAATGACATCTAATCAAACTGACCGGAAAAAAGTATAAAACACAAATCTTACTTGCATTTGGTGCCCCCCCCATTTTTGTTTAATTTTTCTTGAGTGATTTTCTGTTCCCTGCAATCAAATAGCCTTAACCAGATTAGGATAGACAGATAATAGAACCAACCCTGGAAAAATACAATCCCATGGGAATATTAGACCTCATGTTCAGTTGAAACAATTTAGTAAGAATACATATTCAGTTAACATTGTTTCATTTAAAACAATATTTAGGGACGCCTAGGTGGCTCAGTCAGCTAAACATCTGCCTTCAGCTCAGGTCATGAGTCCCCTGTTGGGCTCCTTGCTCAGCAGAGAGCCTGCTTCTCCCTCTGCCTGCTGCTCCCCCTGCTTGTGTTCACTCTCTCTCTGACAAATAAATAAATAAAATCCTTAAGAATATATATTTAAAAATAAAAAATAAAACAATATTCTGTCTTCACAGGGAAAACATGCATATATGAATATACTTCTTCATGAACTGGTAATACATTTTTAACCGTCCTGCTTAAGGTAATGTTACTAGAGGATCTGATTCCATTGATGTCACTGAAAATTAGTTTTCATTTTCACTGAGGGGGTTTTACTCCTCTTATCCACACCTCCTGGTTATCATTGAAATAGAAGAAGCCATTATCTTTATTTCATAAACACTGCAGATGAAATTATTTTATACAAAAATATGTATTTCTATAATTTTTTAAATTATTTAACTGCTCTAGGGGGAGAAATACCTAGTAAAGTAAAAAGAAAATGAGTCCGGTGTTTGGAAATGACAGGAGAAGCTAAAATAATCCTAATATACTAATCAGGCACTAAGATGGAACAATCTTTGTACCACGTCTTGGCAAGGAAAATGAACAAGATTTAAAAACAGTTTCTTCGTGGCTGCGGGGTGGTTCAGTCAGTTAAGCATCCGACTTTTGATTTTGGCTCAGGTCATGATCTCAGGGTCCTGAGATCGAGCCCCACCTTGGACTCCGTGCTCGTGCTCGGAGCCTCCTTAAGATTCTCTCTTTCTCCCCCTTCCTCTGCCCCTCCCCCACCTCCCTCTCTAAAAACAAACAACACAAAACAAACCAGTTTTTTCAATCCAGAGATAGCAATCTAATTAAAAAGACATGAATGTCTCATGTAGATAAAACCAACATGAAACGTGGAAAAGAATTTGTTCATAGAACAGAGACAACTTCAGTGGGGTTTCTTTGAGCAAAAAAATTTTTTTCACAAAAAAAGGTTTCATGAAATAAAGTTAGAAAAGTAGGTTATGATTATTAAATGCTAATTTAAAGTTTTGAAGAATATTCTGTAATAAGGATAGCTTGTTTAGACTGAAAATTCTAGCCACTTACCTGTGGACCTCTGTGATGGTTAATTTTATGTGTCAGTTTGACTGCACCACAGGGTATCCAGATTAAACATTATTTCTGGGTGTGTCTGTAAAGGTGTTTCTGGATGAGATTAACATTTGAATTGCTGGACTAAGTAAAGTAGATCGCCCTTGCCAAAGTCTGTGGGTATCATCCAATCCGTTCAGAGCCTGAATACTATGAAATGTGGAAGAAGGAGGATTCATCCTTTTTTCTTCCTGCCAGCCTGCTGGAGCTGAGACCTTGTTCTTCTCCTACGCTTGGACTGGGATTTACACCATCAGCTTCCACGGTTCTCAGGAACCTATTTATCTATATCTATATATCTATATTTATCTATATATCTATATCTAACTATATATCTATGTATCTCTCTATATATTTATATCTATATCTATATATAGATATAGTTCTCTGGAGATAGAACTCAGGCAAATAGAGCCTGTCTATCCACTTGCCTCTAACTTAGTGGCAGCTCCTTTGAATATATTTGAAACAATAGCCTCACAAAGAAAGTCACTATGCCAATCCAGTTTTTCCCTGAGACTCACTCCTATATTAAATAAGATTTTTGAGAAAGACCTAGGACCTCACTATTCTCTCCTTCAAGGCTGTAGCTTAAATTTTCTTGCTTCAGCTTGGGGATATACTAACATTAAACTAATGTTTCCATTTCTTCAGGACTCCAAGTTACAAGATTCGGTCAATCTAAATTTCAGACCAGTGGCAGAGAGTGCTTCTCCTGCCAAATTGTATACGCAGTAGATGAAGTGAAAAAAAAAAAAAAAAAAAAAGAAAAGGAAAGAAAAGAAAAAAGAAAAAAGAAATTCATTGATTCAAAAATCAATGAATTTCTTTATTATAAAACTAATGAAATGATTGGTTTGCACCTACGGAGCTAGCCAGCTAGAAGTTCCATGGGTTCAGCTACGGGCTATAGGTGTATCCCCGTCCTGGATATGGTTTGATAGCATGTGGTGGTCAGTTGTGACTTCTAGGCCAGCAGTAGTGACCTGGAAACATTAGGCCTGGAGAATCCTGGGATGTAGATAATGTACCTTCTAACTCCCTGCTTCCCAAAGAGTGCTGCTAGCTAATGTTCCACTTTCCTCACTTCCCTTCTTTACCACCCATTTTCCCAAGAAGATAAGTACTTTGTTCCACCCGTCTGAGAACTTTTATGAAGGAGAGGAACCAGTTGCCAAAAGCATTATTTCTGAATTCATGTTATGTGACTATAAATAGTAATATATATCATCAACAAGGTGGATTTACCCCAGTAATGCAAGAATGATTAATACTGGGCAAAAAGCTCTTAATATACTCATCACATTAATAGATTAAAATAAAACATGTGACACTAAAGGCTAAAATGCTAAAATTCTAAACGATGAAGAAAGACCTTCAGTAAAAGTCAATACTTACGCATGATAAAAACTCTTAGGAAGCTAGGAATAGAAGTATCTTTTTTTTTTAACCTGATAAAAATATCTTCCAAAAAATACAGAACAAGCATCATGTTTTATGGTAAAAGATTGGAAGTAAACTCCCTAGTAACAGTAGTAAGATAAGAATGCTATTTACACCACCACTACATAAACATTGAATTGGAAGCCCAAGCCAGAATAATGAGCTAAGGAAAAGGAATATAAGCCTTGGGAAGCAAAGAAAGCAATTACTCTTTACAGTTGACATTATCTACAAAGAGTATTCAAGAGACTCTACAGAGAATCCAGGAAAACTAACAAGAGAGTTCAGAAAGCTATTAGATTCCAGCTTAATGTATATAAAATTTATAAATAAATGGTGATATACCATATTATAGATAAGAAGAATTAATATGTTTACAAAAAGTCAGGTCTTTCTAAAATTCCAATAATATTTCTAGCAAAATTACCAAGCTGATAATAAAATTCATATGATGAGAGGAAGGCAAGGACAAAGAAGTACATTTTGAACAACAACAACAACAAAAAAGAGCAGGGAAAAGGTGTGGGGATGTCTTGTAACAGCAAAGATCAAGAAAGAGAATTCCTCTGGTACTTAGAACAGAACAATTTTGGTATAAAGATAGAAATAAAGAATACAGGTCTCAGAACAGAGACAAGGGTTTGTGAAAACCTGTGAGACGTGGTATTTCAATTCAGAGGAAGAAAAGGTGCATATATGTGGGGGAAAATTATAGCAATGGAAAAAAAATTAAATGCTTACTTCATAGCCTGCATGAAAATGAAACATGGAGTCAGTAACTATATACAGAAAGGCAAACCTTTAAAACTATTATAAGGAAATTGAGGGGTGAAGTTCAAAGGAAGATTGTAGGAGTACAGCATGGTTTTTGACTTCCCAGATTACCCTACAAAACAGACAAAGCAACTAGAATAACAAAATAAAGCAGCCAAATCTACAACAAAACTAAACAAGGTAACTCCAAGAGCCCCAAAATTGAGGAACTGAGGCCAAGCTGACCATAACAAGCCTTACCTTGTACTGGCAACTGTGAGGGAGGAAGCAGAGTAAGCAGGGGATTTCTGGGAAAGCTGGAGGACTCAGAAACTGAATTACCAAAGGACCCCAAATTGAGAGATCTATTCTGGAAAGCTCAGTGGGCCATTCTTAGAAGAACACCAAAACTGGGAACTGGTTTCATGGAATCCGATTTGTGGGTGAGTGCAAAGGGACAGCGAAAGGTCAGATGGTGTGGGTCAGTTTGTACCTTATAAAAATTGAAATAAAACAATTAAAGTTCCCTTGTAGGACAAAAACCAGCCTCCTGGAGAATCTTCTGGGAATAGAATGTAAACTGAGCAAGATAAAGACACTAGGACCTAATGAAAGAAAAGATCCAGATAGAAATAGGGGAGGGGAATAGGAAAGATGGGTCATAGAAGCATAAATCATGTATTTGATCACTTTGCAATAATAAGAAGGAGTTTTACAGCTGTGAAGCTAGGAAAACTGCTGACCAACCCTCTTGAGAGTATGAAAAAAAATACTCATTTCACTTAAACATGGACAAGACAAAATATTGTGATCAAATGGATAAAAAGATATCACACAGAACCATATAAAACATATTATGAAGAATATTTCATTAAACAGCATGGTATTCACATAGGAACAGATAGGGCCAGAACAATTTAAAAATATAAAATAGATCAAATTTCATACAAAAATTTGGTATATACTAAAGGCAGCATTTCAAATCAGTGGGGAGGTAAACTTTTTAATAAATGGTATTAGAACACCTACTCTGTGGGGGAAAGGATTTGGTCCATTTTTCATATTTTCCAAAGGATAAATTACAGATAAAATAGAGATTAAAATTTTTTAAAACGAAACCACACAAATACTAGAAGAAATTATTAGAGAAGAATGCACACTTAAAAAATGAAAACCTTCAGTGACTGAATCATATTAAGCTATTTCTATTATATGCAAGTTCATTATAAAAACTATCTAAAATTCGTTTTGCACTCTGCAATTACAGAATGCTTTCATGTTTGTTAACTGATGACACTTTTTGCATTGATCTTTTAAGGTAAGTAGAGACATGATATCATCCTTTGAAAAATACAGGAGGTGAGATTCAAGAAATATGTCCCTCGTCATATAGCCAGGAATTAACGAAGCTGAAAAAAAGGTACATTGTGAATCTAGGTACAGTGTTTCTCCCACTTCATCATGCTGTTCTTCCTTTTCTTTCTGCTCTATATGCCTTTTAAAAATATATATTTTCTTCCCTTTACTTTCCTTCTCCTACCTTCTTATTTTATTTTGTGCTGGTTAGAGAGAAAGGTACCATGAAAGATGGGTGGATGGATACAAGGGTGGGTCAATGAATAGAAGTATAATTTACTAAATATATAGATAGAGGGATAGAAAGATAAAGGGCTCAGTAGATGAGTATGTAGTAGGTAAGTGATGTGTCATGGAGAAGAAACAATAAGCCTATCTGTTCTCAACCTGGACTATAAGGTGACAAGGAGAGCCATGTTCTACCACTAATATTATCTGGGAAAATAATGATCAGAGTAAGCTTTTATGCATTCCCACATTATCCTCAAGCTTCTATAATCTGTCCAGAAAAACTTGTCAGAGAAGTAAAGGATAATTTCCAAACAAAATTATGTGATGGCTGCTGGTTTGTAGGAAAACAGAAAATAACAATAATTACTATGATGATGATGATGATGATTCCATTTCTTCTACACTATTTTATGATTCAACTGTCACTCTTAGTGAAGAATGGTTGTGGTCCCCCCTTGTCAAAATGCTGGGGATGATTTGCTAGCTTGGGTATGAACTATGGATAATTGCTTCTGGCAATGACACATTATCGATCACTTGCTGCCAGGAGTGATTTGCCATTTTTTGGAGTTACCAGGAATAATTTGTTTCTACTTATAAGTTTTGTAAGATATTGTAATTCTTTGGTCTTGGCTTCTTCAGTTAAAACATGTTATCTATTGTTATTCCCAGGACGTCTTTGAAAACTCATTGAGAGCCCCATAAACAATTTCAATAACCATTATGGCTGGCGGAATGATTGCACCTGCCAGCCTCATAATCAAGGACTGATTTTCTGTGGCCTGCTGAGGAAGAAAATGTCTTTCTTCCATTCATTCAAACTATCAAATGTTGTCTCTGCCAATTGCATTTTGAATCATTAACAAACACTGATTGTTATTATAGATCAGTTACTTGGTGGCACAACTGCCAGATTACTGTTTCTGTAATACTGAGTACAGAACATGACTTCCAGCTAGAACTGTGGTACTTGGCTGTGCCATGGAGATGAGGCAGTTCCTTCATGAAGTGATTCCCTGAGTCTGTGGATAGCCTCAGGAACTCTGCAAACAAACCTAGAACTCGATGAGCTTGAAGTTTACACAATAGAAGTACACCAGGGTCCAAATCACTGGGCTTTTCTTTTTACTCTCTTACTGTTCAGGTGTATCTAAACAACAAAGTCAAACTAAATATCCAGACAATTTATCAGTGAAATTAGTGAAGAACCACTAGTTTTTCTTCCCTGCATAAAAAAAAAGTTGGGCCTGACAATAAATACGGCAATTTTCTCAAAACTGCATTTCTTAAATCTACTAAATCCATAGAGACTAGGAAAACTTAAAAATAAATATAGAGGCAAATTTATAGTAGGAGTCCCTAGAATTTTGTATCTTTTTTGTTAGATAATGCAAAAACAAGATTTCAATAAGAAAAGATAGCCTTTATGTATCTGTGTATCAATCACTGAGTGTCAACTCTGTCCTCAGTACGCATATATCATTTCCTGTATTCATAAATGTAAAGATTGCTTATGAGTCCATGAGTCAGCTGGTCACTGGGTCTGTTAGTTGGTCAGTCTGTCTGTTACTCCCAGGACCAAAGGATAGCTGGATAAAGCTTAAAAGAACCTTATATTTCATAAATTTGTTTGTATTACCAAAGACCCTTTCTAAATATGTTTCCTGAGACCTCTACTTCCAGGGAAATTGAGTAGATAAATTTTTCTCTTCCTCCCACCAAGGAGAATTGGACAATAGGTGAAAAATGACCATAAGACAACTCTGAAAGTACAGAAAAGAGACAGGCTGGCTAAGAACCTTGGGACCCACACAATAACATCATGGTGAGATCCCTGTGTTTTCTTTCTATCTCATATATTCCAACCTGGAGTTGAAGAAGCCAGCAACCTGAAATTCCTGTAGACAGACACATACAAAAACAAAAAAAAACAAAAAAACACCCTTTTTATGGGGGGTGGGTCTACTCTTTCTAGTAAAAGTACCAGGAAAGGCACAGTTGAGCAAGACAGAACACTTTTAGACAATGATTGCTATATTACAGCCAAATCACAGAAGAGCCATGGGTCCAGCCACACCCACACCAGCAAAGACTGAGTGGGGAGCGTAGGTTTCCATCCTTGATAGGCTATAACAAGATGTCCCACCACTCCTACAGGGGCAGTGTCAAAGAAGACCAATTCAGGAGTCAGGAATTTCAACCCTGATGATCAATAATAAGCATAATCCCTCCTCCCTTCCTCTGCAATGTCAGTAAAGACCACGTGGGGAACCAGAATTCCCATTCCCACTCAGCAGTAATGAAGAGCCTTCTCTTCTGGAATAATTGGAGGGTAAGCAGTGAACCTCTATGTGGTGGTAATGAGGTAGCACTCCCCCTCCCCAGCTGCAGCAATGGCAGAGAAAGCCAGCAAAAACTGAACGTTCCAACAATAGCGCAGTCTCATAGTACAATACTAAAACATCCAGGTTTTAATAAAAAATTATTCATCACACCAAAAACCAGAAAGATTTCAAACTAAATGAAAAAAAAATCATTAGAAGCTGACACCAAGATGACAGAAAGTAGCATTAGCTGACAAAAATTTAAAGCAGCCATGTTAAAGAAGCATTAGAAAGCAATTGTGAACATACTTAAAACAAATGAAAAAAAATAGAAAACCTCAGCAAAGAAATAAAAGATATAAAGAAAAATCAAATGCAAATTTTAGAACAGAAAATTATAATAGTTAAAACACAAAGTGTAGTGAATGGACTAACAGAGTAGAGATGACAAAGGAAAGAATCTATGAACTAGAAGATAGAACAATAGAAATTATCTAATCTGAACCAAGAAAAAACAGGCCAAATTTGGAAAGGAATATAAACCTACACATTCAAGAAGCTGAATGTACCCCAAATATTGTAAATTTAAAGAAATTCGAACACCATAATTAAATTTCTGAACAATAAGCAAAGGAAAGAAATCTTGAAAGCAACCAGAAAAAAGACACCTTCCCTATAGGAAGATATAATTAGAACAGTAAGAAATTTCTCATTAGAAATCAGGATAAAGAATGAAAAGAAATGTCAACCCAAAACCCTATACCTATGGAAAATATCCTTCAGGAATGAAGGACAAATCAAGACATTCTCTGATGAGGAAAACAAAGAATTTGTCACTAGCAGATATACCCTAAAAGAATGCCTAAAAGGAACTGTAAAAAAAAATAAATAAAGGAAATGGTAAAAGAACTTCAGGACATTGGGAAGAAAGAACACAGTAAGCAAATATATGGGTAAAGATAGTTTTTTTTTCTCCTTTTGAGCTTTCTAAATTATGTTTGACAATTGGAGCAAAAGTTATAACACTCTCTGATGTGGTTCTAAATATATTAAAAAAGGAAATATGTTAGATAATTATAAATGGAGAAAGTAAAGGGATGTAAAGGGAGTTAAGGTTTCTGTACTTCAAATTGGTAAAATGACAACATCAGTAGACTGTGGTAAGTTATATATATATATATATAGTGTAATACATAGTGAAACTATTAAAAAAGTTTACAAGAAAATGTGCTCAAAGACATATAGATTTATCTATATAATCTATAGATTATAGAATCTATAGAATTCTAAACAATGTCCAAGTAACCCATCATAGATTGGAAAAAGAAAACAGAAATGAAAAACAGAGAGAACAAACAAAACAAAAATTAAGATGGCAGACTTGAGCCCTGGCACAATAATTACATTACACATAAATGATCTGAATACATTAAAAGATTGACAGGATGGTTTTAAAATACTCCACTACATGCTGACTCTAAGATCCTCTCTTCAAATGTAACAATATAGTCAGGTTGAAAATAAAAGGATGAAAAAATATATTACATGAACATTAATCAAAAGAAAAGAAAAGCAGCTATATAACATCTGATAAAGTTGACTTTGGAGCAAAGAAAATTACCAGAGACAAAGAACATTATATAATAAAAGGCCCAATCTATCAAGAAGACCTAAGAATCTGAAATATGTATTCTATGCATCAAACATCAAAGCTACAAAATATGTGAAGCACAAACTGAACGAATTTTAAGGAGATAAGATAAATTCACAATTATAGTTGTATACTTCAAGACCTCAACAATTGGTAGACCAGCTAGACAGAAAATCAGCAAGGATCTTCAACAACTCAACAATGCCATAAACCAATGGATCTAATCAGCATTTATAGAAAACCTGACCTAACAACAGAAAAATATACATTCTTTCCAAATAGCCACAGAACATATACCGAGATAGACCATAATCTGGGCCATAAAACAAACCTTAACAAAATTTTAAAAATTGCAATCATACAAAGTGTGTTCTCTGATAACAAGAGAATCAAGTTAGAAATCAGTGACAGACGATAATAGGAGAATAACCAAATATTGTAAACTAAACAACACCCTTTTAGATAATCCGTGGGTCAAGTAAGAAGCTTCAAAGAAAATCAAAGAATGCATTTAACTGAAAGAAAACAGGGGCACCTGGGTGGCACAGCGGTTAAGCGTCTGCCTTCGGCTCAGGGCGTGATCCCGGCGTTACGGGATCGAGCCCCACGTCAGGCTCTTCCTCTATGAGCCTGCTTCTTTGTCTCCCACTCCCCCTGCTTGTGTTCCCTCTCTCGCTGGCTGTCTCTATCTCTGTCGAATAAATAAATAAAACCTTTAAAAAAAAAAAACTGAAAGAAAACAAAAATATAGCATATCAGAGTTTGTAAGACACAGTTAAAACAGTGCTGAGAGAGAAATTTATACCATTTAAATGAATATATTAGAAAAAACAGTCTCAAACAATCTAACCTCTACCTCAAAAACTTAAAAAACAAAGGTGAAATAAACTCAAAGTGAGTGGAAGGAAGGAAGTAACAAAGATAAGGGCAGAAATCATGGAGTTGAAGACAGAAAAACAACAGAGAAAATCAATGAAACAAAGAGCTTATTTTTGGAAAAGATCAATTAAGTTGACAAACTTCTAGCAAGCCTGACAAAGAAAAAAAGAAAGAAGACACAAATTACAGATATGAGGTAAGAAACAGGGGTTATCACTACAGGTCTTGGAGAATCAAAAAGATAATATGGAATGGTACAAACAGCTCTACACTCAAAAAGTTGATAACTTTGAATAAAAGTCACTTCTTCAAAAAACAAACTACCACAACTTACCCAATATGAGACAGATCATTAGGAAGGCCCTCAAACTATAAAGGAAACTGAATTCATAGTTTAAAAACTCTCCCCCAAATCTCCAGGCTCAGAGGGTTGCACTGTAGAGTTCTACTGAACATTTAAAGAATTAACACCAAATTTATAGTCTCTTTCAGAAAATAAAACAGAAGGAAATATCTCCAAATTCCTTTTATGAAGCTAGTATTGCCCTGACACCAAACCAGACTAAGACAGTACAAAAACAGAAACCAACAGACCAATATCCAAGTTTGGTACAGCTGTTCTTGTAATGTTGTTCTGTATTGTATTACTACAAGATGCTACTGTCGTGGGAAACTCGGTAATATGTAGAGATCTTCTTTATTATTTCTTATAATGTGTGAATCTAAAGTATCTCAAAATAAGAAACTCATCTACAAAAAAATCATTGTCCTCTGGGTCTCATATTCTGAAATATTTTTACTGAATAAAATTTTAAGTAATCATTTTTTCCAATTTTAATTAATCAAACACATTTCTAAGTTGGAGCCAACAATTTATTCTAATATCAATATCAATGAGATGAAGAAACACATCCAGAAAAGTTGCATGGCTTGATCAAGCTGAACGACACCTTCAATACTGAATTATGACAGAAGTACATGATGCCCAATCATACTTTCCACCAAAATACTAGATCGTACTATATAAATTTACCAACTTTGAGTCATTATTACCTATAAAAAGATGGATTCAACCCAGTGTATAATCTCTCATTGTGGAAAGGACTTCAAATGTTTCTGTATTTTCTAATAAGGATTTATTTAGTGTCTACTGCATATTTAATTAAATATAAGTTGCTTCACCCTATGGAAATATGTCATTTAATTTTTCTCTGACATATGATTATTAGCATTGTTGCCAAGACTTGAAATGCCTCAGGAAGGACCCAAAATCTCTTTTCCCCCATCCTAGCCTGAAGTCATCCATATCTCTTGTATCCTACCATGTTGATAGACTTGATGTCACTAGATGGGATACTCAAAGCACCAAAAAAGTTGGAGGACTACACTTGACCTATGCTCATCCAGAGGCTTGGCCCCTGGTCTCATCCCAAGGCTTCTAAGAAGCTCTAGATCCAAATAAGTGTAAGGCTATCCTCAGGGCTTCTGAGAGCCTTCCAGATTGAAAATTATTCCTAGTCCTCTTTCATTTTGTTTCAAGCTAGGATTGAATCTAAGTGGCTGGGGTGGGTGGGTGAGAGGATAAGATCCCAGTAGCAACCTGTGCTAGGAGTTGTTCACATTGAGGGTCACCTAGGGCATTTAAAAAGTCAAGTGCCTTTCCATCTAGCCAGGTCCTAATGCCACCACAGTGCTTTGCTCCCTGGTGACCCTGAGACCACACTTCTACCTACCTGCTTAGGCCCCTCGTTTTTAGTACTTTATTTAGCAGTTGCGTCTTCCTGGGCCACAATAAACACAGACTAGAACCCAGGTACTCATCTCAGCTGTGCCTGTGAGCAACAGTGTGACCTTAAGCACCAACTTAACTTCTCCTAGCCTTTCTTGCTTGGCCAATAAAGTAGAAAAAATACCTATATAATAATCTAATAAGATAATGTAAGGTTTTCCAAACCACTGTATGTTTATTATTCATGATGTAGGAGATGACTTAGGTGGTCTGTGATTGATAGATTTATCTTAAGTACTTTTTCTCTTACCTTCCATTTATGAGAAGACAAATCGTACATTTTTCAAAATATAAAGTCATTTAAAGAAAAATATTAAGTGCATAATATTATAGGAAATATATGGATTTGAAAAATAACTTGTGAAGAAAGCTGTTGTATTGTAAACACCAAGTTAACACAGGTTGTACTTGTCAATGTATGAGATCTTTTCTGGTCATTCCAACACTGTAATGGAGAGTGGTGGTACATGCCTGAATTATCCATATGTCCACTTGACCGAATTTACGAGTTAATTGCTTCACTTTCTTTTTCTCTTTGCCAACACGTCTAGTCCCAGAATATATGATCACTGCTTCCAGAAACTTCCCTAGACCTCACATCACACCACATCACATCATTGTCTTCCTGTGGCTTTCAGTTTCCAATTTAAGCTCCTTACCTTTGTCATCACCTGAGCTATTGTCACCTCATCTCATGGCCTTTAAGCCCTCAGGACCCATGTCCTCCTGGTTAGCACTCTGCTCACACAACTTTGTCTACCACACTGCTGCTACTCTGCACTTGCCTGATTCATCCTACAAGATCCATTTCAAAACCCACTTGTGTCTGGAAATCTAGCTAACCACATTACTTTCAGATGATTTATTTATTTTGCAAGCTCCCCTGTCCCTGACAGTGAAGAAAATAAACTCTGCTTAATCACAGGATTAAGGGAGGACCACACTGATCACAACCACCTCCCACATTCTATTTCTGTCAAGTGAGTAATGGAGCTGAAGGTCATGGTAGAAAGATAGAGATA
Source organism: Ursus maritimus (assembly GCF_017311325.1). Lineage (NCBI taxonomy): Eukaryota > Metazoa > Chordata > Mammalia > Carnivora > Ursidae > Ursus > Ursus maritimus. The sequence goes on from NW_024423564.1 coordinate 46,415,967, forward strand.
AAGATGAACATCTTTTCTTTTTCTCATTTTCTTCCAGTTACGATGCATCTCTCTGAATCCCTTGCCAGACAGAGATGAAGCAGCAGCGGGTCCCTGAACACTGGAGGGGAAAAACCTGCATTCACCCTGGACACGATCAGATTTATTGACTGACTGCAATGACTCAAAATACCCAACTTACAAGTTGCTTTCACATACCTTATCTCCTTCAGTTTTCATGAAAACTCTGGGAAATAACTAACGTTACCTCCATTTTATAGAGAAGGGGAAAGAAGCTTACAGGAGGTGAACGATGTAGCTAATTATGGCAGGACTTGGGTTTGGGTCTATCACCCCCAGGTCCAGTAGGTTGCATATCTCTGGTTGGAAGGTCTCTGACATTAGCCATGGCCAGAAAGGAGAGATCAGTTAGATTCACTAGTATCAGAGTCTTGAAAAGAGGCAGTGAGGTTGATATAAAGGTGCTGCTGACTGGTGGATCAGGTGGCGGCTGGCACTGGGCTTCTCTTGATCCCCATCCTGTGGCTTCACTCCCTGGTCCGTTGCCCTCAGTGCACTGGCCTCCCTGCTTTCCCTCAAACAGGTAAAGGCCAACTGCACTCCCCATTTGCTATGGCTCCATCTGAAATTCTCCTCATGGCCCCCTTTCCAAGAAGGACCTTGTTGAAACAGCATCACTCCCTTCTCTTCTTATCACTCTTTATCACCCTTCCCTGCTGTATTTTTTTCTATAGCTTTTATCACCATCTGGCATAGTATAAATTTTATTGATTTACATGTTTGTTAATACACCTCTCCCCACCAATGTAAACTCCATGATGGCAAGGATTTTTAATTGTGTTTACTCTGCTGTATTCCAACTCCTTAGTGCCTGGCACATAACAGACATATAATAAATGCTGGCAAAGAAAAAGAGAGAGAAGAGAAAAAAGGGGGGTGGAGAAAGGGAAGAAGGGAGAGAAAAGAGGAAGGAAGGAAGAACTTGAGTTCTGACTCATATGACACCCACTTCGTAGCTGGGTGAACATAAGTCACTTTACTTATGAGTAAACTGTCCCACTCCTGAGACAGTTTCTTCCCTGGACAATGAAGCATTTAAATTCCGTCATCTCTAAGATGACTTCTGACACTAATGTTCCATCATTCTGTGCATCGTGATTCCATGTTTCCCTTGTTTACTGCTAGGAAGAGGAAGATAAACAGTCTTCACAAGGTGAAAGGCTGCACACGTCACTGAGCTCCTCTTCCTGCTGGTACCATCACACTTACTAGTGTGCTGAACACAGCTTGCCTACTCTAATGCATGAAAGGCCTTTCCATGTGGCAGCATTTGAGAAATTTCAGAAAAGCTACCACTTGTTCAAAAACATCTTTCTCCCCAAGTTTCTGTTGATATTTAAAATTCTAAGGTGAACAGTATTTCCACAGGCACCATCTCTTATCAAATCACAAAGTTCTCTCTTAACCCCTCATCACTGTCTGATACATGTGAGGCAGCTCTGCGAAAAGATTAGGACTTTGGAATCAAGAAGACCTGGATGGGAAGCCGGGCTCTGCCACTTAATGGCCAGGAGCACCTGAGCAATTGACTTATTTCTCTAAAAGTTAGCGTTGTAATCTGTAAAATGGGGATAATGATAGTACTTGCTTTACGGGGATTTTAAGAGGATTAAGTAATATGAAGGTATTTATTTATTTATTATTTATTTTTAAAGATTTATTTATTTATTTAAGAGAGAGAAAAAGAGAGCACACAAGGGATGGTGAGGGGCAGAGGAAGAGGAAGAGAGAGTCTTAAGCAAGACTCCGTGTTGAGCTCAGAGTGGGATGCGGGGCTGGATCTCATGACCCTGAGATCATGACCTGAGCCGAAGCCGAGAGTCAGATGTTTAGTTGCTTAACCTAGCCGACTGTGCCACCCAGGCACCCCTAACATGAAGGTTTTAAAGCACTTAAGAAATGATCCATAAATTATAGTTAGTATATTCTTTTTAATAGTGGAGGAATCATTTTATCTGATTCCAGTGACCAGTTAGCTTCTGGTGCAGGGTTTGTAAACAGGCACGCTCTGGGAGGAAGTATAGATTCAGAACACGAGACTGAATGTTTCTTTAGGGAGTCAAAAGTGTTGGTTTTGGGGGGAGGGGAGGCTAGGCAGTCTGAAGTCACAAGAGCTTCCATAAGGAAGAAAGGGATGAAAGGCAAATTGTCTGCAGTAATTGCAGTCAGGACTCTCACTTTTCCACTGATGTTTTAAACTTTTTGAAAAAAACTGTCTTTTTGACTAACCATGGCCACAGATCACTGCAATTCAGTACATGTCACATATCACCTCGAATCAACCCAATGCAGCGCTAACAGACAGAAGAGAATCCAGTTCTCCCCGAGTCAGACGTGACCATCAATCAGTGGCCCTGAGTTCTTGGTTCTGCCAGGAAACTTATCAACAGAGGTCAAAGTTTTTTGGGAAAGGCAGAAAAAAAAAAAAAAAAAATCTGAGGCAGTGCCCACTCATTAATCAAGCCTAAATGAAAACATTGTTTCTATGTCTAGAGCACTGACATCTTCTGTGCAAACTACAACGCTCATTTTTTTATTACATTATGTTTCAAAACTGGTAGAGTAACCAAGGAAAAGGAGCGGGAAGTGTCCAGAAAAATAGCTTTGCACCAAAAATAAAAAAGACCCAGTTAATTGGAAACTAAAGATCACTGTGACGGTGAATTTCTACCTCCTTATTAAGCGAGTTCCTGTTTTACCAAATATCATGAAAGGTTTTTTTCCACATTTTCTCAATCTTCTGCATCAGTTATCTGAAATGTGTAATATTCTATATTAGACAACTATAACTGTACTTGATAAGAATAATAAAAGCCTTTAGAGCAATGAAATGGCAGGCTTAAATATATTACCATTTGATGAACTGCATATTTATGATATGACCTCCTTCCAAATAACTCATATTTGGGTTAGTACGATGCCCGATTCAATGTTTGACTCATGAAGGGTTTTGGCAATTTGAAGACTATTTTTCTCTGTTATAAAATAATTGCTCCAAAGAGCTAATTTACAAATAACAGTCGGTTGGCAGTTTATTACTGAATGCCCACGATGATAAAGACAGACGTGGGCACTCTTACTGCTCAGACCCTGCTGCACCCGGTATGAATGGAGGTACGTTTGACGTTGCAGTTAAGCCTTTGTAAACGAAAAGTTCTTCATTTCATCACTATCATGGTGCCTAGCACATATTAAGTACTCCATTGAGTACTTCATTAATTAATAAATTAATAATGGATAAATTAGTCACCACTCGGAATGTGAAATTGTTGAAGACTCAACTGTTTACAAGTTAGTTGGATAAATAAGATAAGCAAAATTAAATTACAACCCAAAGGCTGAATTATCCCAGAGGCTAAACTTTTCCAGGGAAGAGGACCTGGACAGTGACTTCTGTGGAATGAGGAGAGGAGATCAGTGTGCTGGGTAAGAACGTAGGCTCTAAAATCAGATGGAACTTGTTGTTTGACCCTACCATTTTTCAGCTGTGTAAACGTGGGTTAATTACCGTCAAAGGACCATAAGACCAACACACGTTCTCTGAAATAAAAAGACAAAGGCTGAAGGTGTTGCTTACCGCATCGAGAAAGAGTGATAGTGGTCAGGAGCAGGTTTGCTGGTCTTTCATAAAATCTGGGGAAGCATGCAGGTCATAGAGACTTTACGAAGCTTCTGTAGAAGCCCACTTACTAGATGCAAAGACTATTGTTGATTGGTTAAAACTCAGAAACGTGTTTACTGGAGTGAGTCCTGATTGGCTGACTTTCAGAAGCAAAGGGCTGGCCCCAATTGGCTGGGTTATAAAAGCACAGTCACCGCAGCAGACGTTGATTGAGCGACAGGTTTAAAACTAGTTCTGTGGATTACTTGTTGTCATGGCTACAGAACAATTAATCTTACATTTGTGAAAACATACCCTTTCCAAATTTCGGTTTCTTTATCTATAAACCGCATAGGGGTTTCAAAAGAAGTTCAAAAGATAATGCTCATTAAGAACATACACTGTACTAGCCATATAGTGAGTATTCAATAAAATTTGTTTATATTTTTAAATAGACTCGAGTCAGTTTGTCTGCAAGACGAACAGAATTCCTATGAAATATGGTCTAACTGCTTTTGCCAGACACCATAAAATATTGTCACCCATTTCCTTTCTTCCCTATCCCCACTGTTGGTTTAAACACACACACACACACACACACACACACACACACACACACACACAACCCCTAACGTAATATTTTATTCACAAGGCCTAAGATTAAGTTTAAATCGGCTTGTATTATCTAGGATTCTGCTTTTCTTGTGTTCTTAGCTCACCTTAGATTCTGAAGGCATGAGATAAATCGGAGGGATGTGCCGCAGCGCTGTAGGAGAACATAGCGAGATGTGGTAGGCTGGATTATGGTTTCCAAGTCTTCCCTCCCACCTTGCTGTAAAATTGTACATGACCTTACAGTATCTCCCACCAAGTAAACAGAGTATGTTCCCCACCCCCTTTGACACTTGTGTTGGCCATGTGAATTACTCTGGTCAATGTACTGTAATAGATATGATACAAGCAGAGATTTTTAGGTTGCTTTCAGGATGTCACTCAGAAGTTTGCATCTCTGCCACCCACCATGAAAGTAACACAACCCCTCCAAGAAGCAAGGAGATACCTGGAGCAGATTTGGACCCAATGTGCAGGCTGAGGCCAAACCCAGCTCATCAACAGATCCATGACTGAAAAACAATTTTTTGTTGGTGCTAAGTTACTGAGATTTTGAAGTTGTTATACAGAAAAAAATGACTAATACATAAGGGAAAGACACAAGGCAGAACCTGGATTGTTACAGAATGGAAAAGAGAAATGGAGCAGAAATGGGGAATGAGGAATCAGAGGAATAGATTAGCCTTAAACAATATTGCCATTATCTTGTTTTGTTTCAGCTGTAAAGGGAACATTAACACATTAGTATTTTCTCTCCTTCTGGGTACAAAATAAAGCTAAGATAGAGTAATCATAAAGACTACAGTGTAAGGCTTTTCAGGAGAGAAAGAGTGAAAAAGAAACATGAGTACTCAATCCCTGGCATTTAACAAGCCAGAATACTAAAGACTGAGAAGGATATGAACTGGAAAACCAATCCTGAGATCAGGGAGGTTCTGAAAGAAAAAAGACCAAGAATCTAGGTTCTAGGACAGTCCTTTTATAAGGCTTCTAGCACACTATGGATTTGATTCAGTGCAGGATTAAACTCGACTATGTACATATATGGGGAAAAAGGACCAGTGATGAAGTAAAAGCATAGATCTCTGATGCACAGAAAATATCAACAAACAGTAAATAGATGGGATGCATTTGATAAGTATGAGATGCAAGGCTTATCTGTAAAGCAAGCTAACTCTGGCAGAAACAATGAAGACAATTTCATACTGCATTATATTATAGCAATGTTTTCCTAGAAACAGATTCCAAGATTATGGGAATGAGTGATGTAACACTTTCAAAGTTTCTAAATTAAGTTTCTTTTGTTGAAAGCATATAATCTGACGTTGGTTAAACTAAGGGGGGTTAAACTAAACTAATATATATATATTAAACTAAACTAATATATATATATAATGTATTATATAATATTTAAATACATATATTTATATATTATATATATTTTTTTTTAACACATAATTTTTTCAAAGTCTTTTAGATATGTGTTTCAATTCTCAAAACCATCTGGAAAGGAAGAAAGTAACTGATTGTTCCTATCTCCCAAGTGAGGTGATAGAGGCCCAGAGAAGTTGAGGCCTTGTCCAAGGCCACAAAACTGATAAAAAAGATGTTGAATCTGTGTCATATTCATTTTTTAAACAATCACATGATTTTAAACAGCTCCCAAATAATAGGAAATTATACTCATTAGTTTCCCACTTAAAACACACGGGCATTTATTTATATGTTTTCCTTTTTTAATGTCAGAAAAATGGGAATCTCCCTGAGATTTTCTCTTTCTGACAGGAGTTTCTCCTTGGTAGGTACTTTATGCTATTATGGACGTGTACGATAGCCTCACTCCAAACAAGAATGAGTTTGCATATTGTGATGTGATGAAAACAGTCAAAATCTATTTCAAAAGCAGTATGAAGTACCTGTGCGACAGTTGGCATTTATGTGTCGTACACGTAGGAAATGACGCTGAATGTTACTGATGCAGATTTATAGACTATGTCCCTGCCCTTAAACTCATTTAAAGGTATGTTTACAACTGCAATAAAGGGCATAGAGGGGGACCACCTAGAGTCACTTAGCCCAACTTCTGCCCCTCAGCTGGGCAAATGAGATTCTATCTCGCTTCAAGATATCTGCAGCAAAAGGTCATCTATAAATTAGCAGTGGTAACTTGCTAAACTGCTTTTAAATGTCCATATCAGAGGCAACTCTATAAGTCATATTCTTGGTTGCTGTGTACCCACCACAGGGACTTCATTTACCCATCTGTGGGCCATGGAGATGACCCTGCTATGAGACTGTCATTCTCTCAAGTAAGGTCACGCTTACCGCTTTTGTGAATTCGACTACCTCTTCTCTGTTTTTAGGGGATTTTATTACATAATAAACTCCAAATTTATTCATTTTTATTAGCCTTATTTTTAGAACTCAACAGGCCAATCCCATTAAAAAGTAAGTTAGTCACAAGTGATTCTTTAAATTAACGTTACCCCTTATGATTTTCAAAAGTACGTTACTTCTAGGAATCTGTTTTCTAGAAATGTGAGCGCATATACACCAACTGCCCATTGTCACATTGTTGTAATAATGAAATTTCAGGAACAATATAAACTTTCATCAGTAGAAGCAGAATGAAATAAATTGTTATATATACGTAAAGTAGAACTGCAGGCAGTTCTTTAAAAAATTGGTAAATTTATATGTCCTGATGGAGAAGATGTGTATTATAAATTATTCTATTTTAAAAGAAAAAGAAAAAATGTTTGGGACCTCTGGGTGGCTCAGTCCATTAACTGTCTGCCTTTGGCTCAGGACATGATCCCGGAGTCCTGGGATCGAGTTCCGCATTGGGCTCCTTGCTCAGTGGGGAGCCTGATTCTCCCTCTGCCTGCTGCTCCCCCTGCTTGTGCGCGCTCACTCTTTCTCTCTCTCTTTCTCTATATCTCTGACAAATAAATAAATAAAATCTTTTAAAAAAATAAAAGAAAAATGTGGAGCAATACTTACCCTATATTACATTTTTTCCTTTAAAACATGTTATATGAGCTTAGAAAATCTCTGGAAGGATATACAACAAACTCTTAACAGTCAAATTTGTAGGAGAATGGTATTAAGGAATAAAATGTCTTAATTTTAACTTTATATACTTCTATGTAGTTGGCTAAGTATTGTGTTTATAATTTTAAATAATCTAAAAAACAAAAAGGAAAATTTCAGAATATTGTAAGTCAGGATCCCATTGGTTTTTCATTAGAGTGTTTTGATAAAAGGTATTGTAGGGAACAGCACAGTGTAATGATATACAAACTGCCAAGATCTGAATACCAGCTCTGCTGTTTTCTAACTGTGCATGCTTGAGCAAGTTACTTAATTTCTCTGTGCTTTGATTTATTCAACCAAAAAGTGGGGATAATCACAATACCAATAGAGATTGTTACAAGAATAAAAGGAGATAGCACATGAAACACTCTAACTTAAAACAGTTACCTGGAACATAATAAGGGTTCAATAAATGTTAGCAACTAATAGAGAAGAGGTCTAGAAAGGACAGACGTCTTAATGGAAATGGTCTATCTTTTTTGGTCCCAGAGCTGGGATTAGAACCCAGGCTGCTTGGTTCCTGTTTCAGTTGCCTTTCAACAACAGACTTTGTTCTTTCTCTTTTAAGTCTTTAAGATCAATCCAATTTCCTCCATTCTTTACTCTAGAGGAAACTGTCTCCAGCGTTCAAATGGCAGATGCAGAAAATTATAAAAAGAAAAGCATCAAGAAAATGTTCAAAATACAAGGACAATAATTCATTCAGTAAGTTTGGTAATTTCCTGAAAACTTGTTTTCTTAAATTTAATATCCTGCAATTGTCAGCAAGATGCATGTGTATGATTAACTCAGTTATGAAAAAAATCCCTCAAAATATGGCCAACATGTCATGTCAATTTTATAGAAAAGCCTAATAGCTCAAGCAACCATTCATCATGGGCTAAATATCACACACATTTATGCTCTCAAAAGATGCCATAGTACAGCACCAAATGCAATTAGTACGTATAAATATCAAAGCCCTTCTGTGAATGGTCTGAGTCCGGAGGAAACATAAAATTGTCACATATTAGGTATTCAAGAAATATCTGTTGAATGGATTAATGAACATACACTTCAAATCTGATTACATAATTGCATAACTGCTAGCTCTCTATTTATGATATACTTGAAAATCTTTCTTTTTTAATATCCTACAAAGTAGAACAAACAGGATTTTTATTTATTTATTTATTTATTTATTTATTTATTTATTTATTTATTTTCATAATGATTTTTTATTATATTATGTTAGTCACCATACAGTACATCCCCGGTTTTCGATGTAAGGCTCGATGATTCATTAGTTGTGTATAACACCCAGTGCACCATGCAATATGTGCCCTCCTTACTACCCATCACCGGTCTATCCCATTCCCCCACCCCCCTCCCCTCTGTAGCCCTCAGTTTGTTTCTCATAGTCCATAGTCTCTCATCAAACAGGATTTTTAATTTAATACCATCCGAATCTGCCAAAATGTTTCCATTTTTCTACTAACAGAAACACTAAGCATTGAGAAATATTGTTTCCTTACATAAACAAATTTTCTATTTTCTCATAAAATTTCATGAATATCTCAAAAAAAGAAAGGAAAATGGATATAGAAAAAGAGAGACAGAGACAAAGAGAGAGACAGAGAGAGACAGGGTGGGGGGAGAGAAAGGGAAAAAGAGAAGGCTTGAGATGTATCTGCAACGTGGTTACTCTAGCTTTGGCTCTCAGATCTCAAAACAGCTTCATTTCCCCCTTATTTTTTCTAAGATAGACAAGTATCTTCGTTTAGTTTAGTTTAGCTTAGTTTAGTTTAGTTTAGTTTAGTTTAGTTTAGTTTCCTGGGTGGACTGCTGACTTCCACAGTCCTTGAACATTCCCTTTTCCTTCCATTCAAATTACCTCTACTGGTACGCTTTTTCTCCACCCAACCCAAGTCTGGGAGACTGTACCTTTTTTGACACATACTGAAAATAAGAAGCAAAGCACTGGGTTTGCTTTGAACGACCTGTCCTTTCATCGTCTTCTCTTAGCCTGAAGCGTGAAGCAGAGTGTACCTTTTTTTTTAAAACTTCTTTCCAATAAACTCTACCATTTTTGCTACATCCACTAGAGAAAATCTATGGAAGTTCTACACAATCACAAGGGAACTGGGAAATTCCACAGAAGACACTCAGTTATTTGTAGCTCCATTCTTGGCAGAGTGTTCAGATTTGAAATCAAGAGGAGAAAACCATAAATACAAGCCTGGCAGCTACAAATTCTAGAATCATTTGGTTTTCAAATGCATTAGTTAAGAATGTTTGATTACCTAGCTTTGACATGTTTGTGATTTGTTCTCTTTTCTTTGGTTCTGTCATCAGAAAATCATTTCAGAAACAGCCATCATCGCCACAGTGTTATTTTGGTATGTTTTCAGGGTGAAATCTCCCTTTTGTATTTTTTACGTGTTATTTATGCTATCCGATTCTGCTTTCTTTAATTTCTTTCATACTTTGTCACTTATTTTAAAGCCTGTACTATATTCTAGTTGTTTCCTGGGTGATTCACAACCATCTCTGGGTAAAAGTATAAGGATTTGATTAGTGTGTTATGAACTCTGTGTTCTATCCCTCTCGACAGGAACAAGAGGCTCTTCAGAAGCTCTGTGGCTGCATTCGTAGCTCCTCAGAGCCCTGCCACCCGCTCAGGGACACAACCCACAGGGTTATCTGCTGTTTTCATACTGTACCCAGAGCAGGGTGATTTTGTTACTTGGCTTCTTGTTTTATTTAAAAGATAAATATTTTTGTTTACTTCAAACACCCTAGACCAAAACTTAATAAGAAATACAATCCAGGGCAGGGAGTACAATAATAGTAAGAAACAGTAGGCTCCAGAATCAGAGACAGTGAAGAAAGCTCCCTCTCCCCAATGCTTTTATATTTAATTAGGAGAACTATAATGTCCCAAATTAAAAAAATATATGGTGGGTAGATACCCTTAAATTTTTTTTTCAGCTCTAGGATTCTGATTCCATTAGGAATAAGAGACGAATGAATAATTTTTAACTACAGGAGCAAAATCGATTGAATTCATTCCAATGTGAACAAAGAATTTGTGGCATCTATTCTCAGTACTCGAGAAGAGGAAAGAAGGAGAGAATAAGGTATCCTTCCCTGTCTGTTTCAAAGGGAATATGAGTCTTCTCATTCTTGGTGCCCACCTGCCCCACCAGGCCCTGAATGATTTACTTCATTATTTCATTATTTTTGCTTCCCCATGTGTCTGGCATCCCTCAACACCCTGGCAATCCTCCTCTAAGAAACACTGAGTCAGGTGCTTGTGCTATGTGACCTATGACCTTGAGCATATATCCCTGTCATAGCTGTTACCTTGTTAACCCCACTTCAGCATAAATTCCTGATGGGCAGGGATGTTGAATTCATCATCCCATCAATGAAGAGTTCTCCTTTATTATATAGAAAAGAGTGGGCATGCTTGTATACTGGGAAGAATAAGTAATTCAGAATTCTATGAATAGACTATGTTGCATTTCTACAGTGCCCCCTTACCTCTCTCTCCCTATTCTCCTCTGGGGTACATTACTAGATTTATTTCAGGACTCTGTCCCAAGAATCCTGGCAGGAGAGGGGAAGGATATGGAGCCAAGAACACTCAAGCCCAACAAGCCATTTATATTGCCTCTTCAACCACAAATCCACTTTAAATTGATACTGTCACTAAACAAATGAATATGACAGTGAAGCATGGACCAGTGCAGACCCATCCTATTTCCACAGACCAGTATTCTATTTTAAAGTTGTATATAATTCCCCAGTGAAGAACATGAGCTCTGGCGTCAGGCAGACCTGAATCCAAGCTCGTCTCTCACTTCTGGCTCTGTGAACTTGGGCAAGGAACTTAGTCTTTTTATGTTCAGTTTTTCAATCTACAAAATGGTGATACCCATAACAAATAGCCTCATGGAGTTATTGGGAAGGGCAAATCAACCGGTCTGTATAAAAATAGCTAACAATGCCTAACAGTCAATACGTGCTTGACATCAGTTAAGTATGATGACTCATTCAGACCTTCACTTATTCATGCTTTCAACAGCTATTGGTGCTAAAAATACAGAATGAAGAAAAGGGATAAAAATCCTTATTTTTATGAACTTTCATTCTAGTAATGGAGACAACATATTCATAAATATAATACATGTTTTTTTTTAGAGAGAGAGAAAGAGAGTGCACATGCGTGGTGGGGGGAGAGGGGCAGGGAGAGAGGGAGAAAGAATCTCAAGCAAGCTCTGTGCTCAGAGCTCAGTGAGGAGCCTGATGCAGGGCTTGATCTCACAACCCTGAAGTCACGACCTGAGCTGAAATCAAGAGTCAGACACTTAACTGCCTGAGCCACCCAGGTGCCCCGGTGGTTGCATTTTTAAACTGGGTGGACAGGGAAGGCTTCATTCTGAAGATGATTGCATTAAATCATTACAACTCTTCCAAACTCCTGTGCCTAACCAGGATCATATATGGAAATAAAAATTTCAGAATGTAAGCTGCACGAGATCATCAACTGTGTTTATTTGATTTATTACCATATCCTTAGTAATAGTGCTTGACATGTAGGTGTCTAATGAATGTCTGATGAATATTGTTAAATACATACAGGATAAAAAGTGTTACATGGCATGTATTATAAACACCTATGCTGGCAAAAGAAAATACACTCATGTAAGGCAAACAAGTATAAAAAATAAATGATAGAATAAAATCAGTATTCAGTTGTTAGGAGTAGTGAACATTTCACTAGAAATCCTGGAAATATTTTATGGTACCTGCTCCCCAGCCTTCCTTCACCACTAGGCTCTCTTGAAGGGAACCTGCCTCATTCCCTTCTCCCATATGGTAAGTGCACACTGCAAAGTGGCCAGGTAACCAATGAGCGTGAAAGGGCTGGCCTGTGGCAGAGGTGGCCCATTCTAGGCAGAACATCAATTTTGGTGGTCTCATTTGAAGAGAAGCCAAGCCTATTCGATTCTCTCCTTGAGGAATTTGAACTAAAAGAACAAGAAACACAGTCACCTGTGATTTGGGGCACTTAAGCTGAAGGTTCATCTAGGCTTTGGGCTGCAATGGCCATGTCAGAGCCATATGTTAGGAGGAAATTGAGACTCAGAGAAGCTGGCTGGGAGAGAGAGATCAAGAGTAGCTATGCAGAAAGGAAACAGGATGCCATGCGACAGAAAGACAAAATGGGGAAGTGGCTGGCACTCAGGATTACCTCAGTTCCCACTGACTCTGCAGCCTGGTTGTTCAGTCTGTCCTGGATTATTTTGAGACATCCTTATGTCTTTAGGATAACCTCATTTGTATTTAGAATAAGTTACTTTTCCTTCTAACCAAGAGAACACAGACTCTTGGTCATCAACTATACGCTCTGTACATCAAACACAGAGTCTGATTTAATCATTAACACAATCCTATGACTCACGTACTTTCCCAAGAAAATAAAGTTTCAGAGAAATTAACCAATTCGCCCAAAGTTGAATGGCTGTCAAATAAAAGATCTCACATTTGAACCAAAGAATGTCCAAGTCCAGGGCTAGTAATTTTCATCCTATTCTGGAGGAAAAGAATATAACCAATGTGGGAAAGAATAAAAAAGCAGACTCCTTTTGATTAGAATATATAGCTAAAGCTTCATTAGGAGAGGAAGGACTGGAGCAGACCTTAAGATGAGTAGAATTGAGAAGTATACAGAATATTTTGCACTAGTGATAGAATGCTATTCCAGATAGAAGTAAAACATGACCAAACCATACTGAGGACAATGAGAACATCATACAAGACTGAGGAGAGACAAAGAAGTTTGGCATCAGTGAGCATAAGCTTAATTTTGGAGGATGGTATTAAATCAAGTTAGTTAACTCTTACAAAACCTGAATTCTTGACCTTGCATATTTAAAACTGCTAAATCCTTGCTGAATATTTTTTTAACCTTTGGTAGAATGTGTAAGTGGCCTTAATTCTGTAATATAGGAGTTAGAACTCTAGGCAAGGGTACTATTTTAGAAGGAAACAAAGACTACCCCCAATACTTTTGTATCTCTTCCCCAGGATCATCCCCCACCCCCACCTGCTGCAAAAATAGAAATCTTCCTGACTCTAGGGAAACTACATTTCCAACTTTGGAATAGCTGATATCATAACTATAAAAGCAAATGCCAAGCAACAAAACAGAGCATCATAGGGGAAGGGAGGGAAAAATAAGACAAAATCAGAGAAGGAGGCAAAGCATACGAGATTCTTAACTTTGGGAAACTAAGTTGCTGGAGGGGAACAGGACAGGAGGATGGGGTAACTGGGTGATGTGCATTAAGGGGGGCACATGATGGAATGAGCACTGGGTATTACACGCAACTGATGAATAACTGAACTCTACTTCTGAAACTAATGATACACTGTAAGTTAATTAATTGAATTTAAATAAAGTAAAATTTTAAAAATTAAAAAAAATTAAGAATAAATGAATGAATGAATGGTTAAATAATAAATAAATAAATAAATAAAAGCAAATGCCATGACTTGCCCAGTGGTCACAAGATAGATTCAGCTATTACACTCAAGTACAGATAAAGTAGTTTACCCGTATATAACATTTTAAAATTATTTTATTAAAAAATAAATTTTGAAGAAAGCAAAAAATGTCAAACTCTAAAAGTCACATAGGAGAAACTATACCCACAGTAACCAAATCCTCTGGGGAGAAATCATGGTATATTATCAATCTTTTAAAAATCCCTTGCTTTTCCAGTAGCTTCTAATTCCTTGCCATCCATTCATCATTAACTACTGCATTCTGGCTCATCTACTCTCTCTGAATGTAACAGAATGTATTCTTTTGCTAGGACTGCCATAACAAAATGCCACAGACCCGTGGCTTCAACAACAGAAACTCATTTTCTCACAATTCTAGAGTCTAGACTTCCAAGATCAATGTGTCCGCAGGGTTGATTTCTTCTGGGGTTTCTCTATGGCTTGTAGATAGCTATTTCCTCACTGTGTCCTCACATAGTCTATGGTCTTTATTCTGTGTGCTCACATCCCTGGTGTCTCTTTTTGTGAGTCTAAATTTCCTCTTTACTGCCCATCCTAATGGACTCATTTTAACTTAATCACTTCTCTAAAGTCCCTATCTCCAAATACAGTCACATTCTGAGGTACTGAGTGTTAGGCCTTCAACATAGGAAGTTTGAGGAGATACAATTCAGCCCATAACCCTGTGGCTTCCTGAGCAATAAATCCAAAGTTCCTTTTCGGTCTTCACCATCCTCAAACTCTGTGGCATTTAATCCTGTTGCTCACTTCTTACTCAAAATTTTCCTCCCTTTCCTGGTGGAAAACACTGTAGGAGGATCTCTCCTCTTTGTGCCTCTTCACGTGCTAATTTTCTCTAATTGAGAGTAATTCCCATGCCCTTTTTACTTCTATTCCCAGTTGAACATCATTCCTTTGGAATGCCCTCCATGACCACCCTCCTCAGCTTATAAACACCTTCTATTCTCTGACCATAGCAATAATAATAATAACGACAAAACAGCAAAAGGAAAAGAAGAAGCTAACATTTATTGACTAGTTTCTGTGTGGCTGGCACTGGTCAAAGTGCTTCACATGTATTAATTTTTTACAACCCAGGAAACCCTATTCCTATTCCCCTGGTATAGAGAATAATACTGAAGCATAGAGAGGTAGGCTGTAGTACATAATACTTCTAATAATGTTTTAAAAATCATCCATATATATATAACAAAGCTTCTCTTGTGAGAAGGGTTATTTTAATAATGGTGACAAAGAGATTTATTGTCTATGCTAATTTGATAGAGTTCAAGCCATTCTTCTCCTTCCTTGCACTGATTTGTACATCAGCTACGGGGCAGTGACATACAGGAAGAGATTCTTCATCTGAGGGGGAAATGATCACCTTGAGCCTATCTCAAAGGTTCAAATCCAGCATAGACCTATGCAGGGTAGGTCTAGTTGTTAAGAAATCAATAATGCTGTTCCTTAGTTAAGTAAAGTTAAAAAAAATTTTTTTTCTCTGTTTAGTCCATTGGATAATGTTTAATAATAATAGTATACAGCTGAGGATAAGTTTGCTTAGCTTTTGTTTTTTTGTTTAAGCTGTCCTTCCATAGAGGTCTAGCACATAGGGTAATTGCCTTAATAATGCAAATCATCTATAATTTAAATTATCTTAGTTATTCTCAATCCAGGTACTTCATTCTCCTGCATATAAATCTTACATGAAAACACCAGAGGAAGAAAGGGTCATAGACGTTTGAATTAGAAATGCCCATAATCTGTTTTCACTGCTAACTATGATACCTTGGTCAACTTATTTCACCTATGGAAAGGGGGATAACATTGCCCATCTGATGGGACTGTTCTGAAGAACCTCTCTCTCTCTTTCTCTCTCTCTCTCTCTCTCTCTCTCACACACACACACACACACACACACACACACACACACTTGCCCAAGCTAGTGACCAACACAAAGTAAGCAAGCAATAGATATTAAGGACCTTCTGAAACTTAATAATTGCAGGACAGGGGAGCCTGGGTGGCTCAGTGGGTTAGGCATCAGATCTTGGTTTCAACTCAGGTCATGATCTCAGGGTCCTGGGATGGAGCCCTGTGTCTGGCTCCTGGCTCAGTCGGGAGTCTGCTTATCTCCCTCTTTCTGCCCCTACCCCCGTTTGCACACACTCTTTCTCTCTAAAATAAAATAAATAAATCTTTTAAAAAATAATTGCAGAAGCAGCAGCTCTCTAGCCTGTCATCACCTGATAGTGTACATCTTGAAGAATGTGACTGCATTGATATTATCATTGCGGGTATTTTTTTCTTGCTCAACATTTTCTCAGTTTACCCATATAAACAAACCTACTGGGGCCAAGTTTTTGTTTTCTTCTGAATTTCCCTGAAATAGTTCTTGTTTTATTCTGAAATGCTGAGGATTTTCTGACACTTTTTGATAACCATTTGCTAGATCATAAAGTAATATTTCATATAGAAAATGCTGAGGGTAATAAAAAGAAGAAATATTCTCTCTTCATTCTCTCACAGAATAACTCTACGTATATAGAGAAATATATTGGGGCTCCTGTGGGCATACTGGATTACTGAGCGGTTGCTAATTTGTCAATATGTGGCCTTACAGTCTGTTTCACCTGTATCTCAAAACTCTGTATCACCTGAATTTCTTCATCTATTTATTTCCTTTCTACAATGTATTGGTTTTCATTTTACAAAAGGGATTTTATTTTGCCATATTTACAGTCACAGAGTATTTGCAACGCCTTAACATTAATTTAAAGCCCTAAAGCAGATAAGGCCTGGGGGGCAGCATTGTTGTGTAAAGGTGAAAAATTCATCAACAACCTTGCACATATTTCCATATGCCTGACTCTGTTAGCCACAAAGTACCGTGAAAGTAACCAGATTTAAGCCAGCATGAGAAGATAGAATAAATTTAAGTAGATGTCAAGGAAATCTAATTCTTTGGAAAAAATATTTCCATCAAGAACATAAAACACAGGTAGAAGTTTATGGACCAACCAACAGATGTTTCCAGACAAAAAGCAATCCCTTAGGCAATTATTAGACTTTTAGTCCTTTTAGGGAATGCAGTTCAATGTCAATAATTGCAACGATGTGCTGAATATTCCCTTCCTTATCCCTGATTCTAATGATACATTCTGTTTAGTTCCATTACCTGTACATATGGCAAATGTACTTTTGTACATAAAATTCCATGAAAAGAGAGTGCCTGGGTGGCACAGTCGATTAAGCGTCCAACTCTTGGTTTCAGCTGGGTCATGATCTCAGGGTCTTGAGATCAAGCCCCCTGTTGGGCTCTATGCTCAGAGGGGAGCCTGCTTGCTTGAGCACTCTGTTTCTCCCTCTCCATCTGCCCCTTGCCCTGCTTGAGTGCTCTCTCTCTCTCTCTCAAATCAATCAATCAATCAATCAATCAACCAATCTTTTTTAAAAAATTCCACAAAAAAATGCATAATGTACAATTTAAAATCACAGGCATTTGTCTCATCTTTCTTTTACAAGTAAAATAATTTAATACTGATTATGCTCAACTGGTCAGATTTTTATACTATGTGGTTGGTGGATATCTGAAGCTATATAAACATTGTTATTAACAATTGTGATCAAGTAAGAAGTGTAGCATTCTAATGTTCTCTTACTTGGATTCTTTAGGGTGAACTGATATTTAAAGCATTTTGTTTATTTGCACCTTTTGGAATCCTTAAGAAAACTTGTATACTCCCATGATTCATGTAAAGAAATTATCATAGTGGATTATCAAAGTGATTTTTTTAATTCCTGCGCTCGGCCTTAAAATGGTAACTGCAAACCAACAAGAGCTACTTGAGCAAGTGTTCATGTCATGCTGGGTGATTTCTTGTATTCTTTCTAATGCTAGCAATGATCTTGCAAAGAAAATATGAATTACAGCCTATTTAACAAGTGGCGAAACTGAGGATGGGAAAAAAGGAAATGACTTGATAAAGGTGACTCAACTAAGAAATGGCAAAAAGAAATGGCAAAATATTGAGCCCATTCTGGGTATACATTCCATTTACCCCATGGCATAACTTTTGTAAAATGTATCTTAATTAATAATTAAAATCATTTGATATCCCAGCAGCATCCCTCTCCCCCCATTTACCTCTAAATGTCCTCTGGCATAATTTTCAGTTTAAATAAATTTACATTTTATACATTTTCAAAATTTTACAAAAGTCTCATTAGGAAATTGAAAACACTTTGCTATGTTGCAAACATGACTAAAATTTCTGACTTAAAGAAATTAAT
This sequence comes from Ursus maritimus, assembly GCF_017311325.1. Lineage (NCBI taxonomy): Eukaryota > Metazoa > Chordata > Mammalia > Carnivora > Ursidae > Ursus > Ursus maritimus. The sequence goes on from NW_024423564.1 coordinate 46,434,184, forward strand.
ATTTTTAAGAATTTAGTCACTTTCAATTCAGAAACCATCATTTGGATTGTGGATATTTTCTGATTTATTAATAAAACAATTGATAGAACAATTTTATTCATGCTATGCTTTGCACATAGAATATATTCATAAATAAGAAGTAATATATTAATAAGTAATTATTGAGAAATTAAACAAATTGTATACATTATTTTAATTTTTGAGGTTATAACTGATACACTTTCTTCTCTGATTTTTTTACTTATTTAGTTTTATTTAGATATCTCTACTCGAAGCTAAAATCTTTCAAATTATGCTCTATGCTTCTCCTTCTAGAGTCTTTTGTAGTGAAAATATTATCATTTTTACGGTTTGTGAGGTGCCTAAGATGAGCTTTAGAAAGTTCGGCCTGGTCCCTGACCGTCGAGAGCTTACAATATAAGACAACATGAGTCACGTTTTACTCACTTACATGTATCACTGAAATATGTAATCAAGAGATCATTTATCTTGGCACCTCAACCATCTGAAGCAGAATTGAAAACTGAGAGTTAAAAAAAGAAAAAGAAAGAAAGATCAGAAATGAAAGAAAGAGAAAAAGAAAAGCAGAGAATAAAAGGAAACAAAACAAGAAGTCCTTAGACTGTATCATCTCTTAGGAGGCTACAGTTGGTGCTACAACCCTATGGCTATGCTCCTGGTCACCTCAGACCTTAGAGTCAATTCCATTTTACAGTAGACATAATTCTAAGTAGCTTGCCTCATCCCCCTCACTGTTCCATTTCCCTCTCTCTTCCCCCACATATTCTTTTGGGATCTTTTCGTTTTACCTCCCTGGCTATCGTGGCAGCTGCCATGCTTCTGTGTAAGCTCAGGTCTTTGTTCTGTTTCTCCTGACCATGGTAACCACCTTCTCAGTAGCTCCAGTCTCATTCTCCTCTCAAGTATCCTTCACCAAGGTGGTCCTGCTATAAAGCTAATGAAATCATATCCAAACCTTCTGGCTTAAATCTTGGAAGGATTCCCAAATACTACAGAATTGCATAAAAGCTCCTTAGCATGGCATACAAGGCTCTTCATTCACTGACCCTACTACCTAGAGACCAAGTGAAGGAGAGCAACTAAAGGCTGAGAGCACCTGTTAGACATGTTCACAAGGTATTGCCCAGAGAGGGGATGGCCTCTGGCTTGCACAGAGGTCTAATGTGGCAAGTGACCTTCAGAGACTCCTCAAGATTAGGTAAAACTACTCTTTCTTGACCTAGTATAATTCTTCAATGGGTTGAATTGATTAAATGTTTTTATTAGTTTCAGAGCATAAACTTTTTTCTATTAAGTGCAATTCATGAGATTTTTTTCAGTCTCCAAAATCCAATAACTTCCATTGCTTTAGTAGAAAAGATATTGCATATGAGTATTTTGAAAATTGTATTTTAACACCTGAAACTAATATATTGTTGAATTTTGTAAAGCTTGTATTGAAAATTTATTAGAAGGATTTTAAAATATTTTATTACACAAGTTTTAATATAGATAATTTTCAAAATGACAGCAAAGAACATTTAAAGGCTCAGAAACAATTTGAGTCATGGTTTAAGCAAATAAAGTCATTTGGTAATATCATGGTAATAATCTTGGTAATCATCAAATTGTTCTATTTTTCTACAAAATAAAAATGCAGCATCATTCTATTTTTATTGTTTATTTTTATTAAATATATATATATGCAAAAAAGACAGGAATCTGAAAGTATATTCTCCATTATTCTAGGATATGATCCTTATTTGATTTTTGGCTTATTTTGTCATATTTCTAAGGTAGATAATTTAGGTTAACTATATATTTTTCATGAACTACAAAATAGGTGAAAAATAAGATACATAGCAACCCCGTCTTCGTCCAAGTCACATATAAGGCAGCCTGAGATTACTCAATGGCCTGAGGGTAAATTTATACTTTAGGGATTGACAAAGGAATTAGTAACGACTTAAATTTTGTGAAAATTCTGCTTAAGGGTCAAATAAAAGTCAGATTCTCTTTTTGAGGTGGGCAGCAGGGGGAGGGACTCAATAGCTTTCCACTGGAGTTTTCTCTCTGACTTTTCCTTCACTTTGGCCCAAGATGCACTCTGCACCACCCTTACAGTATAACTGTAACTAATGCAATACAAGACAATCACCACATTAGTCACAGAAAAGACATTATATGAAATATATATAAAAAGATATATATATTAAGGAAGGCACTTGTTGTGATGAGCACTGGGTGTTGTATGTAAGTGATGAATCACTAAATTCTATTCCTGGAACTAATCTTACACTACATGTTAACTAACTGGAATTTAAATAAAAATTTGAAACAAGCAAACAAACAAACAGACATATATAAAATTACAGGAAACATGTCCCTAGGAGATAGTAGAAGCATCTAGAGTTCCTCGTCAGGATACTTCAACCACAAGGGTCAGAATAACAGACTAAAAGTGGTTCAATAGTAGAGGTTTATTGTCACATAAAAGAAGTCTGGTAGTAGAAGATTTCAGGGAAAGTTGAGCAATTTCAAAGAATCCATCAGGAACCCAGTCTTGCTCTCTCTTTTTACTCCCCTGACCCTGCAATATCTACAATGTTTGTTTTCACGGTTGCACAATTGATGTTATGCTTTTAACTACAACCATCATGTTTACACATGACAATATCCAAAGGGAAGAAAGAATGGCTCTCTCTCTTCTGTCTCTCCCCTGCCCATCCCCACCTCTCTCAAGTCAGTAGGGTGCATGGCCTAAAATTAAGGCCAAATATTATGTGCTGTCTTAACATCTGGAGAAACTAGGAGGGCCTCCTATGGCTAAAAGTTCCCTCTCCATACTGTTTCCGTGGATAACGTCCTGTAACTAAACAATCCTTCCTATCAAGGTGACCAGTGAAATTCCTGGTTATCCTTAAGTTACAAGTTTCAGTTCCCTGACAGCCAACCAAACTATTCAAACAATCCAATCACATCTTCCCACAGGAACCAGGGAGCACCCCACTATCTTAAAACCATAAAGCTTGTCATCCATGGCCCTTGGTTGTCCACTCTGTTTTCCCAAGTGCAATCCCCACGTGGCCTGCGTGGCACGGTGTCCTCCCCCCCCGGGCTGTGAATCTATGTAACTAATAAAGTGCTGTCAATCTCATTTGTCCAGTATCAGGCATCATGTGTTCAGCCATCCCCATAACTCCAGGATGGGACTCCCATACTCCCTCACCAAAGAAATGAATTGGGGGTAACTAATAATCAAGGAAGGAAATCTTTCCCTGAATTTCCTCAGAGAAGTTCCCTTAGGTTCCCTCATGTCTCATCCACCAGAAAGAAATCACATGGCCACCCCTGACCTAATCACTGACAAAAATGACTAATAATCATGATTGGCCTAGACTAGTCACTCAGGCACCATCCTCTGCAGGCTGCCCAGGGCTGCCCAATGTCAGGACAAAACCGGGGTTCTATTAGCTGAGAAGAGGCAATGGCTGTTGGGGAGGAAATCACTGTATCATCACAACCATTTTGTCAAAACCCTGTACCCCGCCTTTAGCACGGCTACCATTGTCTCTGCAAAGAAGAGCAGCGCCAACAGCTCTGCTGCTAAATATGGAACATCTGGTGCTTTTTATTCTGCCTGCCGCTCTAGCAGGTGCAGTAATAGGTCAAAGGCTGATAACAGGTGCGAGGGGATACAAAAGAGGATAGGCAGTAACAATCGCTTTGCTTGTATTCAATCCTTCTAATCTCTATGTGCAAAAGATATTACCCACATCCCACTGATGGAGAGTCAAAGCTCTGCGCATTAAGTTCACGCACATCACATACTAAGTGGTGGGTTTTGTGAGTCTTTCTAACCACAAAGCTCAAGCTCTCTTGTCAGTGCACAGCTCTGCCTGGCTGAAACAGGACCCCCAAAGTCACAGCAGACTGCTAAAGCTGAGAGAATAAGCTGCTGACACCAGAGAATTTGCTGTATGGCTATGAGAGCTGAGTAAATGAGGCCCTGGAGGTTTCTCCAGGATGAAGGAAATAAGAACCCACAGGAACAAAGCAAGTCTTCCTCCACAAATGCATCGGATTTCCAGTCAGCTCTCAGTCATCTGGGAGCTGATTAAAAGCCTGAGGATTCAAGTAACCTCTGCTTCCTTTCCTACCTGTCTCCTACATTTTGGTCATTCTCCTAAATAGAAGGGAAGCAAATAAAAATATGTTATTCATAAGTCACCTTTGCAGTTAATTAATAGATTTGATCAACCTCCCTGGGGGAGAAGGCTTAGTGTAAGGGCTCTGAGGATGTCTATGGATTCTAAATCATAACTTTTTGAGGACAGATGTACTGTGTTTATCCTAATTCAACAATCTTCTAGATCTTTTGTTCTAGTATTTCTAACCACTCCTGTTCAGAGCGCTTATCTGAATCTATTTCATAATATAATTAGCAAGGTAAATGAGAAAGTAAAGGAAGAGTAAGCACATGTGTATAACCAAACTAGACTAACCGATATACTACAGGGAGAGAGAGACGGAGGGAGAGGGAAAGAGATAGAAAGAAATCTGAGTGTTGTAGGCTGAATAATGGCCGCCCAAAATACCCAACTCCTAATCCCCAGAACATGTGAATGTTACTTTATACAGCCAAAGAGGCTTTGCAGATATGATTAAAAAGAAGATCTTGAGATGGGAGAGATTATCCTAGATTATCCAGGTAAACCAGATGTAATCACAGTGTTCAGAGAGGGAGGCAAAAGGAGACTTGACCACAGACAAGGGAAAGGCGAGGTGATGAGGGAAGCAGAGACTGGAATAATATGCTTCGAAGATGGAGAAGGAGGTCACAAACCAAGGAATACAGGCAGCCACTAGAAGCTGAAAAGGACAAAGAAATGAATTCTCCTCCTGGAACCTCCATCGAGCCCTGCCCACATGCTGACTTCAGTTCAGTGAAACTGATTTCAGACTTGAGGCCTCCAGAACGCCAACAAGTTTGTGGGAATTTGTTAGGACAGCCACAGAAACTAATGAACTGTGTTTCACTGTGTATTCACTTTTAAATAATACTTTAAAAAAAATACAAAAAGAAATAGGCTTGAGACAAATAAATGGATTTTGAGTATCGGGTCCTCCAGTTATTACCTGGGTGATCTTGGAGAGTTTACCAGTTTAAGAGGCAAATTATTAAACCTCTCTGGAGCTCTTTACACATCCTCAAAAGGGGTAATAATGAGTACTGTATTAGAGTTTTTCAGAAAAACAGAATCTACAGGATGTATATATATGGAAAGAGGGAAAGATTTAGTTTAAGGAATTGGCTCACACAATTGGAGCGGCTTGACAAGTCCAAAACCAGCAGGGTAGGTTGGCAGACTGGAGACTCGGGGAAGACTTGGGAGTTCAAGTCCAAAGACAGTTCGTTAGCAGAAATGCCCCTTCCCCTGGAGAGGTCATTCTTTTCCTATTAAAGCCTTTAACTGATTGTATGAGGCCCGCCCACATTATCTGCTTTACTCAACATCTACTGATTTAAATATTAATCTAATCAAAAATACCTCTATGGAAACATCTAGAATAATATTTAACCAAACACCTGGGCACTGCAGCCTAGCCAAGATGACATACAATTAACCATCACAAGTGTGTTATGAAATTATTATGAAAGTAAATGAGGGAATATATGTAAAATAGAAAGCAAAATAAAAACATAAAATATTAATATTACTACGTGTGAAGAGGTAACATGATATACCACAAGGAGCATGAGTTTTGGAATCAGACAACTCTGAATTTAAACGTTAACCTGATCATTCTCTGCACTTATGATTTTGTTGACCTTAAACTCCCTGACCATCAGCTTCTCCATTTATAAAATATGATTAATAAAACCTAGCCATTAGGGTATGTGAAAGTTAAATAAAACATTAATTCAAATTACATAATGAAAAAATGTACTGTGCTAGGTGGAAATATATGTGAATGCTCCTACCATCTCTCTTTTTCTTCCATCCTCCTCCCTCCTGCCCCTTGCAGCCTTCACTATACCTGGCAGGTCTGTGGTTTCCATTGTTGCTGCTGCCCATCTGATAGGACCTGAGGAAAAGGTGAGCAAGAGGTGGGCAAGGTCTAACCACTTACCACTGAGTGTTTTCACTTAAAACACAACTTTCTGGAAAAATTCTACTTCAATAAACACTCATTTCATGAAGTGATTCCCATAGCCTGGCCAATGACCCCCACTAGCAAGGATGTGCTGATCTGGTTTCAACAAATTCTATTAAGAAAAAAATGTTGTGGACAGATGGATTCCCAAGACTGCGTATGCTGAAGTCAGCCAGTTTGGCAATTACGTTGTAATTTTCAATCCGTATTTATACTTTCTACTGTAACTGTGTCCAGCAAGATCTCAGTGGAGTTTAGGAGCCGGCGAAGTGGAAAGAACACTGGCTCTGGGGTCATTCTGAGCCTGATTTGGATCCATGCTTAGCCACTTTTGAACTCTGTGACCCTGAGCAAGGTTCCAGGGCTTGATTTCTTCCTTTTTAACTGGAGATAGTAATCATGCTACTGTTCCAAATGGCCACGAGCATTAGAAACAATCACTGTAAGGTACGTAGAACATTAAAAAAGAAATAAAAGTTTTGACAATATATCGTTGTCATTATAGGGGGTCTTCTAGAGTCTGGAAAGGACCGTAAGAGATGGGTTTGAGTGTAAAGGATATCAGAAATCTCAGTGAGCTACAGAGTGTAGAATAAAATGCTGAGCTCTGCAGACAGCCAGAACGAAAACGAAATGCAATCTCTCTCCTGCTGGGAGATATTCATCTCACTTAAAACCACAATTAATAAAGCATTTGTGAGACTTTTCTCAAGGTTGTTATGATACAAAACTCCTGATATCTAAAGAACAGAAAGAAAATTTCGGTAGTTTCTGGCTTTTCCAAGACGACTAGGAAAGGACTTCCCTCTGCCTCCACGGAATCTATGCGATGGGGGAGAAACAGACCTGGACTGGGATCAAAGACTTTCCATTTAAGCTCTGCCCACAAGTTCCTGTGGGGTAGGACAATTTCCCAAGACAGGGAGTAAAAAAAGACAAGCTGAATCACTTTTCCAAGGATACAGGTATTAGAATTAGTTTGACAATAAATAACCCAAAGTAGTATTGTGTTAAGCAAGATAGAAGAGGTAGTCAGTCCACAGCTTTTTTGGTGATTCCACAATCCTCATCCTTTGCACTTCTGTGCTTTATATATTTCGTTCTCAAGATTGCTCATGGTCCAGATGGTGTCCTGGAGAGCCCACCACCATGTTCACATTTCAAAGAGCAGGAAGGCGGAAAGGACAGAGGTATGAAAAGAGTTCATCTCCTGTTGAGTCAGCAGCCTCCCAGAACCTTATCACATGGCCAAATCAAACCTCAAAGAGACAGAAGATATGGTATTGTAGATTGGCATATTGATTCTCCAAATAATATTGGAGTATGATTACTAAGGAAAAGGACATGAAGAAATATTTGATAGCAGTCCAAGAAAAAGATGGGAAATAGGCTGACGGCATTTTTCCCTGCATGCTTTAGTGGTGTTGGTTTTAAAATGTGCCCAAAAATTATTTGATACTTCTCTCTTCAGAAGGCTAATTCCCCTTCTCTTGAGTGTGAGCAGTGCCGAGTGATTCAAATTACTAGAATGTGAAGGAAGTGGTTGTGTTAGACTTCTGAGACTAGGTCATAAAATATATTATATTTCTCTCTTTTTCTCTCTCTCATTATTTGTTCCAGAGAAGAAACCAGCAGCCATACGATGAGGACATTCAAGCAACCTATGGAGAGGCTCACACAGCAAGGAACTAAGGCTTCCTTCCAGCAGCTATATGAGTGAGCTATCTTGGAAGCAAATCCTTGAGCCCCAGTCAAGCTGTCGGATAACTGCAGCCCTTGCCAACATCTGGATGGCAACCTCATGAGAAACCCTGAGCCAAAACCACTCAGCTAAGCCATTCCCAGATTTTTAACCCATAATAACTGTTTAAGATAATGAAGTTTAAGCCATGAAAATCTGGGACAATTTATGTAATAAGCAATAACTAAAACCAATGGCTAAAAGTATCTAGAGATCAAAAGGGGATCTGTCATGGTTAGCCCATTTTTCTAGTCATCATACATTTATTGAATACTTACTATGAACCATGCACTGTTCTAGGGGACACATTCTAGCAGACAATAAGCACCACAATCAGTAAATAATATGTGGGATGTCATGAGGAAAAATACATGCGTGTTTATAAGTCAGAGTCTTAAATGCAGACAATAGAAGCCACTAGCTGACTCAGCAGGAAGGAATTCATTAAGAACTAATAGAAAGTGCACACAGCAACCAGCCCCAAAACTATATTATAAAACCGACCACCTAGGAAGTTGCCGCTGCTGCTGTTACTGGCATTAACCTCTGCACAATCAGCAGGGCTGCTTTCTCTGCTGTCAACCCAGGAGCTCATGGCTTCTGCTAACACTTGCATTAGCACAATGAATGCCTGGGTTCAGCCTGTTTGTCACACAGCTCCCTTCCAAGTTAAAACCTTCCATCTGATTAGCGGTGTCCCTACTCCACTGTCAAGAAAGCCTTTAAAAAAATTCTACATTAGAAAAACTGGAATCTGTATTAGATTCACACAATATGAGACATGATCAAATGAGGAGAGGAAGTGTTAAATATTGGGGGAAATTGTGAGTGACATTTATCCACAATGCCGAGTTAAGACAGGCTGGAAGGTTAAGGGGTACAGTTCAGGGGAGAGTTCCCTGAGAAGGTGGTATTTGAATGAGGACCTGAAGAAAGTAAGGGAGCAAGTGCAAAGGTCTTGAATATGAAATAACACATTTGGTATTTGAGAAACAGAAAATAGGTCAGTGTGCCTGAAGCAGAGTAGGTAAGGGAAATAGAAGGAGGAATCTAAGACAGCTGATGGGGGGAACTAGTGGAGAATTTAGTAGAGATTTGTTGACTATGAAAAAGGGTCACTTAAAGCCAGTTTCTCCAATCTTCTGTCTGTTTAAGTACAGGTTATTAACTTATAAGTTGGGAGCGGGAGAAATATTTCTTGAATTAAGCTTAACATTAACAGTCATTCCTCACCTTGCTCATCACTGCGTAAGTTGCCTGGACCAGTGTGCTGCCATTCTGTACCAGTTCAGATCTTTGCGTATTTCACTCTTTTCTATTATAATTGTTTGCCCTAGTGCAAGCAAGTCCTAGGTGATTCAGTCTACGAAGAATCTGTGTGCTTGACATGGTGGTATCTAAGTCATTCCTTCCCTCCCACCTTGCCTATGTTTCTTTGAATCTAACTAGTATGCACCAATTCTCTCTCCTTAGAATGAATTCCTCTTCTGGATATTTCTTGGCATCTTCAGTTAATAGGTCTCTGGCATCCTTAACTACTTCCTCAACTCAACCATACGCCTGTGATATAGCAAAGAAAATAAAAAGGAAAAAAAGACTTTGAAAGAAAGAAAACTGGGAATCCAATTAAGGTAGATAGTATGTAAATATATTTACTTTGGGGTGGAGGAGAGAGCTGGTAAGGGCAACGGTTTTGAAAACCACCCCAATGCTCTTGAGAATCACCCACTTCGCTACTGTGGGTGAGGTAGTTAATAGGCGTTTCCCAGAAATTGTGAAATATTATAATGGCTTCCCAATGAACTCTAAAAAACTATATACTCTGGTCACCCAGGCTAAGAACATTGGTGGCTATTTTTATAAATTATGATTCCCCATTTCTTCCAAAGATATAAAGCCTCTAATTCTTTGACTTAATTTCTCAAAACTGGACTACACAGAGTAACTTTTATTTTTCTGACTTAACCTTGACTGACAGGAAAAAAAGTGACCATTCCCACGTTGATGTCCACACTATAACATATAGAGATATTGATCATAGTATTTGTAACACTCTATTGTATTTATTTATTAATGTGTCTATACCCAGCCCCCCACCTCTATGCAGCACACTTAAAAGAGATGGTGCTCTTTTCATTTTTGTATGCCCAGCATCGAGCATGATCCTTAGAATATCAGGAGTAAAAATAGACTGTTTATTTTTAATGTCGTGAACCATAATTGTCATGGTCTGAACCATAATTGTTAATCAGGCCAAGGATTTTTTCTTCAGGAAACTGGGGAAATAGAAGACAGGACATTGCCCACTTCCCACAAGGGACACAAGAGTTCATTTTGAAAACTTCCTCATGCCCAATAGCTCCTTTTCCCAAGGTTTGTCCTGCCCTCTAAGCAACAGCAAAAGGGAAAAGTATACCTGAATCCCCTGCAGTGTCTGGGGAACCTATCTCCTTCTCAAACGAGCAAACATACACACACTGATACACACAAACACACTTTTGTTGTCCATATTTGGCAATCACATTTCATCAATCACTCAGCCTGTAGGCTCAGTTCAGTACTTAACCTATCATCCCAAAATTCAATTTATTATCTTTCCATAGCACTTGTATAAAATTTGATTCAACATGTTTTACGTAATTTTTTAAATGTTGAAAAATCAAACTCAGAGGATCACTTTAAAGTATTCCCCTATTAATAAATGAGCATTTTCCTTCAAGCAGTCTTGCCCACAATGAAAATGACAGTTGTTCCAACTTTCCCCATGTTTGGTGGACAGCAATTCTTAGCTTCTGTTTGGCTGTACTGGATGGCATTGATTCCCCCAACTTCTGAGGAACTAGCCAGCCCTCATGGGAGTCACAATGTTTGAGCAGTGTAGGGCTCTTTGCAGTGTGACCATTCAAATGTCCATATTTTCTACCTCATTGGGATCACTCAAAAATTGTTTGTTCAATGAATGAACCAATGAATGGATAAAAATCAAGTACATCCATAGTTACACTTAAGGTCTCTCTTGCAGAGCCAAGAAGAACAGAAAGAAAACGAACATTTATTGATCTCTATTGAGTGGCAGTAGTTTCATCTACCTTATTTCATCCAATTGCTGAACTAGATACTATCCTTGTCATTTTACCAAAGAGGAAAGTGAAGTACCAAGAGGTCACTTACACAGCTAATAAATAAAAGAATTAGGATTTTGATGTACATCTATCTGGCTCCAAACCTCCAACTTTTTTCACAACAACTGCTTCATACTGCTTCTCTAATTTTTATGATTTTTTTTAAGACTTTCTAATGAAGAGGGGCACATGGGTGGCTCAGTCAGTTAAGCGTCCAGCTCTTGATTCTGGCTCAGGTCATGACCTCAGGGTCATGAGATTGAGGCTGACATCAGGGTCTGTGCTGGGCATGAAGTCTGCTTAGGATTCTTTCTTTCTCTCTCCTTCTGTCCCTCCCTCCCCCCTCACAGGCTCTCATGCTATCTCTCTGCCTTTAAAAAAAAATAAATTAAAAAAAAGGACTTGCTAATGAAGAATTGCCTGTCAAATAAAACATGTTACTTGCAGATTCTAGGTTGTAAAGTTATCATATGTACCCTATTTGTCAGGTAAAGCTCAGAATTTTCAGTGAGAGCCTAGACCATAGTAGTCATTCTAAATATTTATCAAATATACAAAATAAATAAGAAAATAAATGTTTTGCTTTTAAATTTAAACCAGAAGTGAGGATCACAAAATGGAAAAAGAAAGCACATAAGATATCCTATCCATCTTCTTCTTTTTTTTTTTTTAGATCATCTTAGTCATTGATGCAAACTGCACCTTCATATATATTATGGCTCCTCATCCAGAGTCTACCAAGTAATCAGAGTGACAGAGTGCCAGTGACTTCGCGCAGTTATCAGGCACACTGCTGAGAGCTTAATCAGCTGCCCAGGCAACAGTGCCAGCTATGCTTTTTATAAAGTCTCCCTTAAGTTATCAAATAAAAAAAGTGAACTTCACTGGAGTTCATTTGATCAATGTGTAATTATAAAGTCAAAACAGATCTCTTAAACTTAGCTGCAACAAAAGTCTCTTATGAGTCAGCAACCAGTAAGTAGTTTAAGACAAGGGGCCAGAATTTTCTTGTTATCGTACCTGCAAAGACACCCTATTCTGTTTGTTCTTGAGCATAAATATAAACTAATATTTAATGATAATGGTAATAGCATCAAAGACTTGTTGAGCACTAACCAAGTTGCACTTTACCTACATTATTTCTTTTAATCAGTATCTTTCAATATTCTCTCATGTCCATTTTATAGATGGAGAAAAGTGAGCTTCAGACTTTACCTAAGTTAGCCACCTAATAAATGTCCCAGAGAGATAAAACCAAAGCAGTCTTACTCTTACGGAACTAGCCTTTCATAATTCCACTAGTAAGTTGAGCAATTTTCGAAACCCTGTGAACAATTTGTCCAGAGAATATTAGAATTATAAGAGCTAAGTTCCGCACTGGCCAAGTACTCTGTGCAAATAACTTGATGCAATGATAATAATATATTAAATATGATTTGTTTGTTTATTGCCTATCTCCTTCACTGGGATATCAGTTCCGTAAGGACAAAGATCTAGTCTTTCCTGTTCAGAGCTGAATTAAGCACCTACAATCGTGTCAGCCACAGAGTAGGTGCTCCACAGCTGTTGAGTGAGGGAGTAAATGAATAGAACTATTAGAACTGTATTAGAACCATTCTGAATTTTTATTTTAAATCATTAATGATATCCCTTGCAAATGTATGGCTTTATTAATGTCAGAGAATATTGACTATGTGTTAAACATATATATATATATTTTTAAAGATTTATTTATTTATTTTAGAGAAAGAGAGAGAGAGTGGGGAGGAGGGGAAGAGCAGAGGGAGAGGGAAGAGAGAATCCAAGGCAGACTCCACGCTGAGCACAGAGCCCAACCCAGGTCTTGATCCCACAAGCTGGAGATTGCGACCTGAGCCGAAATCAAGAGTTGGACATTCAACTGATTGCACCACCCAGGAGCCCCTTAAATATATTTTTAAAATGAGAATTCGTTTTTACTTAATGAAGGAAGCAGTATGTAGAGCTCCATTCATCATAAGGAAAATAATCTTATTCAATGGTTATCATAATCTTTCAGTTTAGTAAAATTTCAAAAAATGTTAAATTTTCAAAATATTTATATGACTGGCATATTACTGCTGACTTTGCATTTTGTAAAGTATAGACATTATTTTTTAAATCAATCAATCAATCAATCAATCACCATCTCCTTAATCAAACTTTCATAAAAGAAAGTATATTTTACAGCCAAAGAACTAGGCGGGGCTTAATCTCAGGATAAAAGACAATGCTTCCCAAAAAAGAATAAATAATTTTACATTAATACAACTGTGTGACTTCATTCTTATTTTTCTCTATTTCCCAAAGATGGCTGTAATCTCTGACATGTATTGGCACTGATCCACCAATAACTAAAGCCTTTAAAAATTACTAATCATCATCAATGAGAAATTGATAGCGTATTTCTTAAAAGTGTAGTTGAGATTCAGGAAATTACACTGAACTCAGTGTGTCAGACATTTTCATTCAACACTGCCCAGAATGGTTGGAGGTATGTATGAGCTCCATTATGTGGATTAGAAAAGTGGCACTGAAGAAAAAAGCAATTATACAAATTCACACATGGACATTGATCATGAAAAAAGCAATTACACAAATTCACACATGGACATTGACCATGAAAAAAGCAGTTATACAAATTCACACATGGACATTGACCATGAAAAAAGCAGTTATACAAATTCACACATAGACATAGACTGATTATACAAAGTCACACATGGACATTGACCATGAAAAAAACAATTATACAAATTCACACATAGATACTGACTGCATCTACTCTTTCTACAATGCCGTGTCTCTCTCATCTTTCAAGATATATATTTCTGTTAGATATTTTCTAACTATCTTTATCCTCACTTCAATCTCTACTAAAAGGGGGACATTTATCTCTTCCTCTTTTCTGTCTTCATGCTACTTGGTATTTACTTCTATCATAACAATTCATACTGGCCTTGCCATGTATTTCTCCCAGGACCAGGCCATGAGTTCCTTGAAGGGCACAGACAATCTTATTATAGTCATTTAGTATCTCCAAAAGCAAAAATAATCATACATGGAAATTATCTCAATAATTTTGGATGAATGAATAAACAAATATCTCATTTTTCAGGAAAAATGAATTTTTAAGCATAGATATCCAAAATAATATTTAAGTTTATACTTGTCCAAGACCTTCCCACATAGTTTTCCAACCATAGCAAAATATATAACATCATTTTAGCAGATGATTTTTTCATCTAAGAAATGTATATTTTCAATATACAGCAAAGGAGATTTTAGCTTTAAAGAATTTGAGAAATTAAAGAGCCAAACACCATTAATTTACAGATGAAGAAATGGAGCCCAGCATGGTCATATGATACAACCACTCACATAGCTGAACTGACACGCAGAGGCCACAACCTGTATCTCCAAACTCCCAATCTAGTACTCTCTTCTACATCATGCCATTTAAGTAATATTCACATTGCTAGCTGATTATCCCCATCTATAAATAACTCGACCCTGATATTTATAAGTAATTAAATATACTTTGCTGGATTAAAATCCTTCAGCATTATGTTCTTGAATTTTAGTTACCCAGGTCTATATGACTCTTCTAATAGTCTTCATATTATCCTAATAGTGCACATCAGAAATCTGCCCCTAAATAGACCTATCTGCTAGCATCTCACAATACAGACCTTAGGAGAGAGATGTTCATTTTCAAATTTTGTTGTCAAACATTTGAATGCCTACTCTGTCATCATCTAGATGATGGCTACTAATATTTAACAAATATTAGATAACTTGGGCTTATTCAATGTTAATAATTCATTAATTCATAGGACTGCCAGATAAAATATAGAAAATATTTAGAACATACTTATACCAAAAAAATTGCTTTTTATCTAAAATTCAAATCTAACTAGACATTTTTAACTTGTATTTTTATTTGTTAATTTTGGCAACCCCATTAGTTCAAACCATATTTCTTGGGACCTTACTATGTGCCAGGCCCTTAGAATATACTAATGAACCAAAGACAATAACCCCATACCCTCATGGAGCTTATCTTCTTATCTTCTAGTTGGAGGATTTTTATTATTGGTAAATAATGTACAAGGTAGAGATGAGTAATATGAAGAAAATGAGGTGAGACATGCAAACAGAGAAGCTGCTTATCATCAAAGTAGGAGACATAATTTATATTCCAGGCAGGCAGCATGGCAGTCCTACAAATAGCTGAGTGAGGAGTATTCCAGGGAGATAAGATAGCAAGTGTAAAATCCCTGGAGTGTATATAATCTTGAGATATTTAAGGAGCAGTATGTAGACAAATATTTAAGAGAAGTGTTAGGAAATGAGGTTGGAGAAGTCATCAGGAGACAGATCATGCAGGTATGGGTAGGCCATAGCAAAGTCTTTAGATTTTAGTCTAAATGTTATGGGGAACCACTGGATGCTCAGAGAAGGACAGTGACACAGTCTGGCTAGAGAAACAGGGAGATCGATTGGGAGGCAGGTCGTCAGTCAAGAGATGGTGGTGGCTTGAACACTAAGAGGAAAGACATGGTCAGCTTTGGGATATCTTTTCCTAACTAAGTCTGGGACATCAGAAAAACAGAGGAGTGAAAGCTGATTCCAAGATTTTTGAGCAACTCAGTGAACGAAGTGCTATTTGCTGTGATGGGGACCCTGTAGGAGGAGTAAGAGCAGGATTGGTGAAGAGTGAGAAATCAGGAGTTCACTTTTTAGACATCTTAAATTTGAGATGCTAGAGAGACATCCAGTCAGATATTAGGAGTAGCCTATAGTTCAGAGGCAATTCCAGGCTGAAGACAAAATTTGGGCCTAATCAGCCTGTACTTATTCAGGTCCTGGGACAAGACCATCTAGGGTGTGAGTATAGATAGAGGAAAGAAGAGAACTGAGGACAGAGTCCTGGGTTCTCCAGCATTTGAAAGAAAAGAAAAGAAAAAAGAAAGGAAAGAAAAGAAAAGAAAAGAAAAGAAAAGAAAAGAAAAGAAAAGAAAGAAAAGAAAAGGAAGATACTGCAGGAAAGGAAGATGATTGATAGTGGTCTGTGAGGGAATTCGTGTGGAATATCTCCAGAGCCAAGTAAAGAAAGGGCTTCAAGAGGTGAGAGTAAAAAGCTCTATCATAGGCTCTTGAAACGAGGACCAAATACTGACACTGACTTCAGCAACATGGAGGTCTTTGGTAATCTTTGTAAAAGTCGAATGGAATGATAAGGATGGAAACTTGATTGTTATGATTCCACTAGAGATTGAGAGGCAAGGAAACAAGACAGCATCTATAAACAACGTCTTCAGGAAGTTTTCTATAAAAGGAAAAATGTGGGATCATGGCTATAATGAGACATGGCATCTTGGGATGACCTTTTAAGATTAGAGATGTATCATGTTTTTATGCTGATGGTAGAAACTGATAATTTAGGAATGACTGTGGATAATTATAGAAGCAAACTCCATGAATAGGCAGACAGGATTTGATGCAGTATTCAAGGGGATGGATTGACCTAAGATAGGCACACTGAGGGCTCCATAACACTAGGACAAGAGGCAGAGGATATGAGCTCAGAAGCATGCATGTTAGTGAATTCAGTGGTAGGATAAGGAAATGTTTTTGTATTGCTTCTATATTTCTCACTGAAATCCAAAGCAAGTTCACCTATACAGAAAACGTAAGGGGAAAAGCAAAGAACAGAAAAAGTTTTCTCTGGAAGTGGGGCAGTGATTGAAATATAGGAAAAAGGTAGAGGAAAACACAGGAAATTGCATCCTTAAAAAACATAGTAGGATTCACATTTCCATGTTTTGTCCAAATTATTAACTTTACAGAAGACCTGTGCATTTCACAAAAGGGTGAAAAACATAAAGAGGAACAAAACTATCTGTTGCAATTTCAGAATAAGCTAGAGTATGAGCTCCATGAGAGAAGGAACTATTGTCTGCTTTGCTCACAGCTAAATCACTGTGTAGAGAACACTGTCTGTACAGAATAGAGGGCAGAGTTCAAAACTATAAGCTTTCAAATACACAGAACCTGGAGTTTCAATTTCTCATATTCTGCATTATTCTGCTTTAACTTCTCATATTCTAAAACTTAAATAGGGGTCCAGGTTAGATTAAAGGAACAAAAATTTTAGGATAAATTTCCAAATTTGTTATATACTGAAAGACTCTTAAACCAAAATCTCCCTAAAGAGTCTGGCTTGTAGCCATAATTTTTTTTTATTAAAATGTGTTTATTAATCTACAGCAGCAACAGTAGAAATTTTATCTATTTCTAATTATTTCACAGAAATGGATGACTCTGTGTGGTTACTGAGTAGAGAAGAACAGAAGTTCTGCTACTCTTCAACCACTGGAGGATACTAATCTCATTCGCTCACACAAAGCTGGTCAATAAGCATGAGAAAATATATAATTTTTCTAGCAAACATAGCAATGAAAATAAAAGCAATAAACAGCATTTTCATCTATTAAAAAGACAATAGACATCCCTAAGTATATACGTTTCCCATATTTTTAAATTACTTTCTTAGGATAAAGTTATCAGCATGGGATTATTGGATGAAAAGCTATGAGCAATGTGATGGCTTTGGAAATATATAGTGAAATGACTTCTGAAAAGTGTAACAAATTACTATAGTGAAAGCACAAATTTTAAGCCGCCTGTGTTAGCTTCTTGGCATTAAAATGGTTTTTTTTAATTTAATATACAGTAAAACGCACTTTTCTGAGTGTATGTTCTATGAGTACAAACAAATGTATACAGTCACGTAACCATGCCACAACAAGGTATACGACAGCTCCATTACTCCCCAGACTGCCCCTTTGTAGTCAATCTTCTCCTACTCCAGCTCCTGGAGACACTGATCTGTTCTCCATTCTTATAACTTGCCTTTTCCAGAATGTCATATCTTTGAGCATAAACTCCATGAACTCTTTTGAAAAAAGCTGCTTTATTTTACTTAATATAAGGCATGTGAGATTCATCCATACTGTTGCATGAATCAATAGTCTGTTCCTTTTATAGTGGAGTAGTGAACTGTTGTGTGGACATACCACAGTTTCCTTACTCACTGGTTGGGTTGTTTGCAATTTCTGCTGATTATGACTAAATCTGCTATAAACATTTCTGTACAAGTTTTTATGTGAATCAGGGATTATTTCTGTTCAATTAGTTGGTTTTGGTTTTTTGTGTGCGTTTTTTTTTTAAACAATTACTTATCCCATATTTATTCTGAGGTTTTTAAGTTCCCTCAGCACAAATTCAAGTTCTCTCAGGGAATTCTGGTACCCCAATTTGAGCAACACAGACTTAGGTAAAGCCATATCCAAGATAATGCACATAAATCTCCTAGCACTTAATTGAAGTTTGGAAAGTACTAGAGAGACAAAGATACTCTCATAAATAAAATTGTAAAGGCTTAAAATATTCAGACTGGGTAATGCTTCTGCTGCTTATGAGGAAACATGTAAAAAGACACAAAAACCTCTCAAATTAAAAAATTCCTCTAAATAACTTTAAATCTAAATGATCCACATCAATTTCCAACAATCTTTGTAGTTCTAAAAATAAAATAATAATTGTCCTGGGGGCGCCTGGGTGGCTCAGTTGTTAAGCATCTGCCTTCGGCTCAGGGCGTGATCCCAGGGTCCTGGGATCGAGCCCCGCATCAGGCCCCTCTGCTGGGAGCCTGCTTCTTCCTCTCCCACTCCCCCTGCTTGTGTTCCCTCTCTCACTGGCTGACTCTCTCTCTCTGTCAAATAAATAGATAAAATCTTTAAAAATAATAATAATAATAATAATTGTCCCTGCCCGCAAGGAGTTTACAGATTCTCTAAAGGAGGTTTCCTTGTGTCTGGAAAGATACACAATCTAGGACAGAAGGCTAAGAATAAAAAAAGGAGTGCAACAGTTAGTGAGTACTAAAGGAGTTCTGAGTTGGGACTTGGGGGAAAGACTTTTGGGAGATAAAGGCAAGGGTGAAATCTGCTGTATCTGGAAGGAGAGACAGGACATTGCATTTGAAGTTGTAGCCTCCTCCTATCACTGGTCCACGCTGGAGTGTGAAGGCAATTGAGATAGGCTTCTGGCACTGATCCTTTTCCCTGTCCTTGTACAGAGCTGTAATGAATCATAACGCCACCTAAGATAATGAGAAAATCCCTTTGGCACCCAAATGGCAAAATACAGTTGTCTGCCTATCCAGAAAACATCGTTAAGTGTCCTCTCCTAAATCTGCCTGATATTACCCACACAATAGATTACACAACACCGCTATTAAATTTGGAGAATATTAACAAAGGAGGAGGAAGGACTAATGAGTCTTCCAAGTAAAGCCGTCTGATTCCATTTGTACAACAAACTAATCAAAGTCAGATGTAGCTAAGTCTCAATTCACATGTAATTTTGCCAGCAGAAAATAATAGTGTTTTCTGTAATACCAAGGAGAATACATTTTTAGCAAGTTTCCCAAAATATGCCCACCTGGCATATTGTATTAAAAAATCACAAATTCATAAAAAATAATTTGTTATAAAAAAAGTACATGAACAAACACATATCCCTTTCTGTTTTTCATCTAGCATGCTTCTTACATTTTTATTCCTTCCTGCTTCTTCATCTCCACCCCTCTCACTTGATAGTAGAGGTCAAGGGGCCCTCCCCCAAGGGTTCTCTGCAACAAAGCCTGCTAGAGTTCATCAACATTCTTTCTCTCCTTTGCTTCCTGGGCACACAGCTAAACCCCATACCCTGGCCTCTTTGCCGATTGCTTGGCATCATGAAACCAAGTTCTGGGAAAATGGAAGGTGGACTGAAGTGATATATTCTGCTTCTAAACCTGGCCTATAAAAAATCTTCCATACCCAAAGCCCCAGCGTCACTCTGCCCCTTCTGTAATGATTAAGATACAGGAAGTGGCAGTACCATGAAATGGAAGCAACCCGTGTTCCAGAAGAGCTGGTTGGAGCAGAGTCCCTTCACCAATTGACACTGGACTGGGACATGAGCATAAAATAAACCTTTACTGTGTTAAGCCTCCAAGATTTTAGGATTGTGTCATTACAGCCGTTCCCCGAGCTTAGAGTGTTTCTTCTATACACTAACCATATACTCTCCAGTATATGTATTTTTGACTTGGCTTTTTATCAGTATACTGGATATTATTAGAGTATATCAGTATGCTAAGGAGTATGGCTAATTTTTACCACTCTCCTAGAAGCCTGCTATACCCATAGCTCTATACCAAATGAGTGGAACTGAACTTCTGTGTCCTATTACACATCTGCTCCGGACAAGGGAATCTTAGTTTTAAGTCCTAGGGCCTTTCAGAAAGAAAAAATCTCCTAATAGGGTACTGACATTTATGCACACTGCTAGAGACTTCTTCCTGGATATTGTTCATTATTTTCCTTAGTCATTTGAGTATTTTTCTCATCTTTCTTTTCCTCTTCATTACTGTTGCTTCCTTCAATCAGAAAGCAAGTTTTTCATTATGCAGTTAGCATAGTAGTCACAATTTATTGGTCTATGGTTTAACACAGGTTAATTATTTTTAGCAGGAAAACCACCATGTTAAACTTTCATTTTAAAATTGTTTTATAAGAACATATTTAATAAAAATATCCAAAAACTATCAATGCTTATTGTAAAACTTGAAAAAAATATACATAAGTTTAAAGAAAAAATAATCTCTTCTTTACTCTCCCTAATTCCTACCAGACACAACCAACTTAAACTTGCTACTTTTTACCTTCAAAATCCATTTTGTTGGATTTTTTTATTACAAAAGGTAAACATGCTTCCTGAAACAAGTAAAACAATTCAGCAGTATATGAAGATAATCATCTTTCTTCGATCCTCCTAGTTTTACTTCCTGGGATTAGCCATGGTAGGAGTGTAGTATATATCCTTCCAACCTTCCCCATGCTCACATAATTGAATACAAACTCTTTTTTCACCTTCTATGAAACACGGTCCATATTTTTTCTATTATAAAGTATAGTTGACGTACAACATTATCTCAGTTTCAGGTGTACAACATAGCGATTCAACAATCCTCTACATTACTCAAGGCTCGCCACAGGAAGTATAGTGGCTATCTGTTGCTATATTGTTATTACAATATTATTGACTAATTCCCTATGCTGTACTTTTCATCTCTATGACTTACTTATTTTATAACTAGAAATTTGTACCTCTTAATCCGCTTCGTCTACTTTACTCATCCCACCCTCCCCCTGGCAACCACCAGTTTGTTCTCTGTGTTTATGAGTCTGTTTCTGTTTTTTTGTTTGTTTGTTCATTTGTTCTGTTTTTTAGATTCCACATATAAGTGAAATTATATGGTATTTGTCTTTCTGTCTTACTTATTTCACTTAACATAGTATCTTCTAGATCCACCTATGCTGTTCTAAATGGCAAGATCTCATTCTTTTTTATAGCTGAGTAATGTTCCATCGTATATATAGTCCACATCTTCTTTACCCATTCATTTATTGATGGACACGTAGGTTGCTTCCATGTATTGGCTATTGTAAATAATGCTGCAATAAACATAAGCATGCATATATCTTTTCTAATTAGTATTTTTGTTTTCTTTGGGTAGATACTTAGCAATAGAATTACTGGATCACATGTTATTTCTATTTTTAATTTTTTGAGAAAGCTCTACACTGTTTTCCACAGTGGTCGCACCAATTTACATTCCCACCAACAGTGCATGAGGGTTCCCTTTTCTCTGCATCCTTGTCAAAACTTATTATTTCATCTTTTTGATACTAACCATTCTGACTGTTGTAAAGTGATACCTCATTGTGGTTTTGACTTGCATTTCCCTAATAATTATTAGTGACATTGAGCATCATTGCATGTGTCTTTGGCCATCTGTATGTCTTCTCTGGAAAAATGTCTCCTCAGGTCCTGTGCTCACTTTTAAATCAGATTGTTTGGTTTTTTCATGTTGAATTACATGAGTTCTTTATATATTTTGAATATTAACCTCTTATTGCACATATCATTTGCAAATATCTTCTCCCATTCAGTAGAATTGTCTTTTTTTGTTTTTTGGGTTTTTGTCTTTTGTTTTTGGTTTTGGTTTTTTGATGGCTTCCTTTGCTGTGCAAAAGCTTTTTATTTTGGCATAGTCCCAATAGTTTATTTTTGCTTTTGTTTCCTTTGCCTGAGGAGATATATCCATAAATATGTTCCTAAGGCTGATGTCCAAGAGGTCATGTTTTCTTCTGAAACTCTTATGGTTTCAAGTCTCACATTTAGGTCTTTAGTCCATTTTGAATTTATTTTTATGTATGGTGTTAGAAAGTAGTTCAGTTTCACTTTTTACATTTAGCTGTCCAGTTTTCCCAGCACAATTTATTGACAAGGCTCTCTTTTCCCCATTGTATATTCTTGCCTTATTGTTTATTTCCCTATTGTATATAGGTTAATTGACCATACAAGCACAAGTTTATTTCTGGGCTCTGTATCCTCTTCCATTGATCTATGTGTCTATTTTTGTGCCAGCACCACATGATTTTGATTACTGTGTCTTTGTTATATCTTGAAATCTGGGATTGTGACAACCCCACCTTTGTTCTTTCTCAAGATAAATGTGGCCCATATTTTTATATATAACTTGCTTTTGTTACTTAAATATAGATCCTGGATATCCCTCAAGGACAGCAGATACAGCTATAATTCACTCTTTTAAATAGTGATCTTATATTTCATGGTAGGAATGAAACACATTTTTCAATCATTTCCCTATTGATAGATATTGATTTTCTTTTATAGTTTCATGGGTTTGTCTCTGGGGTCATGGATGGGTTGGTGTAGCAGCAAGTGGAAGAAAAAGGGTTACCAATGCAAACTGTACTGCCATAAAACATATTTATATATAGGAGTTATAATAAAAATATTTAATGACCAGCATTGCAAAGACACTCACTAATCAGAACTGATATCCAATCGATATGCTGGTACATGCCATGAATAATTCGATTTTCAGCTCTACTTCGGCATTCTTTCTTTCATATTGCTGCTTGTATTTCTACAGTATACAGTATATAGTATAGCCCCAGAGATTATTGTCCAAATTCCAGTTGTCTATTGCTGCATAATAAATCACCCCACATGCAAAATATGCTCACTTTCTCCAAAATCCTTCAAAAAGTTTCATATATTATGGCATCAGCCTCAAGATCGAGGATCTTATCATCTAAATTCAATCCAGGAAAATGAGGTTACTTATGCATGGTTCTTCAGATGTAGATTGCTTAGTATTCTTCTTCTCTATCTGAAGACCTGTGACCTATGTAAGGATGGCGCAACTATCATCAGGCAAGGGGACAGTAACAAGATATTAGATGGAATCAGACACAGAGGAGAATGCAGAAGTACTATAAGGAGAAAAAGAAGAACTCAAACTATGCATTAATTTGAGCTATTTGATTTTGCCATAATTAATACTATACTTCTCAAAAGTACTGAGATCATGAAAGCCTCAAGGGATCACAGAGGGATTGGTTGACATTCATTTTGACATTGTGGTTTAGAGCACAGCTCTGGAGCTAGTCCCTGGGTTTTAATCCCAGCTCTCATCTTCCCTGATTGTACAACCTTAGTTATTAATAACAAAGTTATTTTATGACTGCGCTTCAATTTTTTTTCATATTTGAAATGGGGATAATAATAAGACCTATCTCATGGAGTTATTGTTAGGATTATGTGATATGATATACATAAAATGCTTAGAAAGTAACTTAAGAAACAATAAAAATCCAATAAATATTTGCTATTGTTATCCTTATTATTTTTAGTTTAGTTGGTTTTAGGAGATAAAATATTTAGAAAGCAAATTTATCACAAGTGGCTAAAATATGTATCACTTGGGGCTAAAAGAAGTATGCTTCAGTTATCTGAAAAATCTGCTTATATGGAATTTCTCATTCTAGTGAAGTCGAACTATGATACATTAGTGTCCCCATTTCACAGATAAGGAAACAGACAAAGCAGAAATGAGGAGCCGATAGCCCCTCAAGAAGTCTATCCTAAATTCCAGAACTCCTGCTCACTAACAAAATCCAGGGAAGGATTTTATTGTTCTGTTTGCCCCTCTGCACCATTCTTTCGTGAGTGGTGTCTTCGAGTACTTCTTGCCAATCTGGTATTCCTATCGCTGTCTTCTTATATCCTTAATTTCCTTAAGTCTGTGGTTTAAAATATTCTGACATTTTTCCACTCACTATTTGTGGGACATTAAAATCAAAGGACGTCCCTTACAATCTAAAGATTTGAAGAATCTTCCAAATAATCATTTGGGAGCAATAAATCTCTATAGAATCTATTGAGACTATTGATCTTTGCTCCATAAAAAAATGCACGTGTGCATTTATATAATATCAGGGGATTCATGTGGATTTCCCCTAAGCTATTGATGTATCAGTGAGAGCATCCATGAACCACAGTTTAAGAACTTTTGATCTAAAGACATTAGTAAGGTACGATTTCCTAGAGAAATAGATTGTACTTTTTCATTTGTCTTCTTTCTAAAAATCATGAGCAGAAATGATTGCTATACCACACATCCACTTTATGTCCCCCAGAACTGAGCCAGAATCATCATCATATGTGTCTATTTTCTCTTATCTATATGTTTCTAGAGCTATTCTTGAGTTGTCAAGGCATTCTTAGATTTGACCCTCATGTATTGTAGAATCTGTCTTCCAGGATTATTTTCCAAAATTTAATTTCTGTTTGGGATTTGATTTTTTGCCAACAATTCAAATATTCACAAAAATTTCTCAAATGATTTCAGTTCTGCTTCTAGCTTTACTTTCTTCATAATGTTCCTAGGGAATTGAATGCCCTTTGCTTGAACCTAATTATGTTTGGTCTGCTTAGAAGAGTCTATGGTTGTATGCAACACATCAGAAGAAGAAACACATCTTATAAATTGTTAGAATTTGATTTATTCATTAAAAAGATGTCAGGTATATATCTCCCCATAAATTTAATTTATATCCCCAACCTTAAGTTTTCTAAATTTGCCATAAATGGTATTTATTTATTATATTTTATTTATAAAATACATTTTACTTATGGATCTATTTCATTTTCCCTGAAAAATTGATAAAATGCCCTAAGAGATAGAAATGGAGAAATATATGATATATGGAGGGAACATAACAGTTAGGGCTTAAAGACATATTAAAGGTTGTTGATTGAACACTTTCATTTATATATAAGAAAACTGGGGCCTAAGGAATTTCAACAGCTTGCCAAGGTAAAGACCTGGTGGAGGAATTGTGATGGACAGAATTGGTACAAAGAAAGATGCAATGAAATGCTTGGTTTGCCAGTTTCTCTTTTATAATGAACACAAAAGTTTTTTACACCTTAAATTCTAGTGTAGCAAATAGTTTCTTCCTAAATTAATTGTCTCAAAGTCCATTTAGTTATTCTACACTTTGAAGAGGATGGGGGAAATATGATCAAAATTTTCCCACCTATACAATTCTTACCGTGTACTTCACTAATATTTCTGTTTAAGTTTCTTAACGTACTGTTGCCAGAGGGAAGGGGGGTAGGGGAATGGGCAAAATAGGTGAAGGGGATTAAGAGTTATAAACGTCCAATTATAAAATAAATAAGTCACAAGGATGTAAAGTACAGCATATTGTCAACAATATTGTAAAAACTTTGTATGGTGACATATGTAACTACAATTACGGTGGTGATCATTTCATAATGTATGTAAATGGAGAATCACTACAATGTACACCTGAAACTAATATAATATTGTACGTCAACTATACTTCAATTTAAAAAAAAGTCTCAGGGCACCTGGGTGGCACAGTCAGTTAAAGCATCTGACTCCTTGTTTCAGCTCAGGTCCTGATGTCAGGGTCATCAGATCAGCCCCCGCATCAGGCTCCGCACTCAGGAGAGTCTGCTTAAGACTGTCTCTCCCGACCCCTCTGCCCCACCCTGTTGCATGAGTGCACTCTCACTCACTCTCTCTCTCTCAAATAAAAAAATCTTTTCAAAAGTCTCTTAACATGCTAATAATAGCAACCTTAAAATTTGAAAAAATACAGTCATTCATTGGGGAGAGTCCAAAAGTTAGTTTTTCTTTATACAGACTATAAAAATTCAGCTTTCCTGAGTGAGTTAAAAGCAGGGATAGAGATGAGAGTTTTACATTCCAGTATGACTTAAAATTCCTGCTGATTTAATCTCTACCCCTTATTTCTTACTTCCTCTATCTTCTTTTCAATCATCATCTGAATCCTTGAAGAAGTCAATAAAATTTTTCTTTCTTCTCTAAGCCTGTATCAACTGCTATTTTGACAGTGATGTGGCATGCTGAGGAATGGAGAAGATTTAGCAAAAGTAGAAGATTTAGTACATTCAGTAGAAAGTTGTTTTACTAGAACATAAAGTTGTTTTACTAGAAAGTTGTTTTTATCCAGCACAATTAACTACCCCATTGTCTGGAACCACAAGGCCTGTAATGTTAAATTACCACAAACATTAGACCTGCCATCCCATCCCTTTGAGATATGGTCATATATATATGGTCATTTTCTTGATGGTCAATGCAAAGCAATAAATTTTTCTCAGAATCTTTTTTTTTTAAGATTAAAATGGGCATATTGCAGGTTAAACAACTTAGACATCTGTAGGACTAGCAGTAGACTTCACACTGCAGTGTTAGATGTTTATTGAGCAGTTTCTTTCCCAGGAAGATAGGAATGGGGCTGCTCGTGTTCTAATGTTGACAAACTCTTGAGTGTCATTATTATTTTCTCATAGAGTAGCTATGATTTTACCTTTCCTACAGCACCAAGGGCAGTGAATAGCCTTCTCTAATGGTAGCAGCCTGTAAACACTGAGTTGCTGAGAACTTAAAAATCCACTCTCCGAAAGTTGCACTCCTGTTATGTCCTATTATCAGCCAAAGAAAGAAAGAAAGAAAGAAAGAAAGAAAGAAAGAAAGAAAGA
>NW_024423564.1:46461262-46467324 GCF_017311325.1 Ursus maritimus
AAATGGAGAAATATATGATATATGGAGGGAACATAACAGTTAGGGCTTAAAGACATATTAAAGGTTGTTGATTGAACACTTTCATTTATATATAAGAAAACTGGGGCCTAAGGAATTTCAACAGCTTGCCAAGGTAAAGACCTGGTGGAGGAATTGTGATGGACAGAATTGGTACAAAGAAAGATGCAATGAAATGCTTGGTTTGCCAGTTTCTCTTTTATAATGAACACAAAAGTTTTTTACACCTTAAATTCTAGTGTAGCAAATAGTTTCTTCCTAAATTAATTGTCTCAAAGTCCATTTAGTTATTCTACACTTTGAAGAGGATGGGGGAAATATGATCAAAATTTTCCCACCTATACAATTCTTACCGTGTACTTCACTAATATTTCTGTTTAAGTTTCTTAACGTACTGTTGCCAGAGGGAAGGGGGGTAGGGGAATGGGCAAAATAGGTGAAGGGGATTAAGAGTTATAAACGTCCAATTATAAAATAAATAAGTCACAAGGATGTAAAGTACAGCATATTGTCAACAATATTGTAAAAACTTTGTATGGTGACATATGTAACTACAATTACGGTGGTGATCATTTCATAATGTATGTAAATGGAGAATCACTACAATGTACACCTGAAACTAATATAATATTGTACGTCAACTATACTTCAATTTAAAAAAAAGTCTCAGGGCACCTGGGTGGCACAGTCAGTTAAAGCATCTGACTCCTTGTTTCAGCTCAGGTCCTGATGTCAGGGTCATCAGATCAGCCCCCGCATCAGGCTCCGCACTCAGGAGAGTCTGCTTAAGACTGTCTCTCCCGACCCCTCTGCCCCACCCTGTTGCATGAGTGCACTCTCACTCACTCTCTCTCTCTCAAATAAAAAAATCTTTTCAAAAGTCTCTTAACATGCTAATAATAGCAACCTTAAAATTTGAAAAAATACAGTCATTCATTGGGGAGAGTCCAAAAGTTAGTTTTTCTTTATACAGACTATAAAAATTCAGCTTTCCTGAGTGAGTTAAAAGCAGGGATAGAGATGAGAGTTTTACATTCCAGTATGACTTAAAATTCCTGCTGATTTAATCTCTACCCCTTATTTCTTACTTCCTCTATCTTCTTTTCAATCATCATCTGAATCCTTGAAGAAGTCAATAAAATTTTTCTTTCTTCTCTAAGCCTGTATCAACTGCTATTTTGACAGTGATGTGGCATGCTGAGGAATGGAGAAGATTTAGCAAAAGTAGAAGATTTAGTACATTCAGTAGAAAGTTGTTTTACTAGAACATAAAGTTGTTTTACTAGAAAGTTGTTTTTATCCAGCACAATTAACTACCCCATTGTCTGGAACCACAAGGCCTGTAATGTTAAATTACCACAAACATTAGACCTGCCATCCCATCCCTTTGAGATATGGTCATATATATATGGTCATTTTCTTGATGGTCAATGCAAAGCAATAAATTTTTCTCAGAATCTTTTTTTTTTAAGATTAAAATGGGCATATTGCAGGTTAAACAACTTAGACATCTGTAGGACTAGCAGTAGACTTCACACTGCAGTGTTAGATGTTTATTGAGCAGTTTCTTTCCCAGGAAGATAGGAATGGGGCTGCTCGTGTTCTAATGTTGACAAACTCTTGAGTGTCATTATTATTTTCTCATAGAGTAGCTATGATTTTACCTTTCCTACAGCACCAAGGGCAGTGAATAGCCTTCTCTAATGGTAGCAGCCTGTAAACACTGAGTTGCTGAGAACTTAAAAATCCACTCTCCGAAAGTTGCACTCCTGTTATGTCCTATTATCAGCCAAAGAAAGAAAGAAAGAAAGAAAGAAAGAAAGAAAGAAAGAAAGAAAGAAAGAAAGAAAGAGAAAACTACAAAAACCCATAGCTTTGATAATAACTTTAATGCATATCATCTATCTCCCTATAATTTCCAAGAAGCCTTCTAAGAGACTTCTTAATTAGCACCATTACCACCTTTTCTTATGACACACAAAATCCATGCAATATTTGCCTCCATCCACCCATAATTATCTTAAATAAGGCCATTTAACACCTGGCTGCTAGGGGAAGTTGAAATATCCTGCCTGGCATCTGGCTGTAACATAAAACCATTACAAGTTATCAAGCATGTGATTAACTGGTGAACTGCTCTCAGACCTTCAGTAAACGACGGGAAGCCATCAACTGCACGGCAACTAATTAAGGTTAGCAAGGCAGGGACCAGAACTGAGGAATACTCAGGCGCAATGGCCGCCTCCACTGACTTGCAGTTAGGCCAGATGGGAAACCAGTCTTCCAAGAACCATTTGCCACCTGTAAAGAGCACAAATGACCATATCCTACCAACAGCAGAAGACATTTTTGAACATCAGCTGTCATGGCAGCTCTGAAAATTTTAAACAACACAAGCTTGGCTCTCCCTGAGTCCACAGAGTATTTTCGCCTTTTGCCTTTTTTTTTTTTTTTAAATTCTGGTGGGAAATTGGTCATTTGAATGTCTTCAGAAAGACATGTATTCTACCTCAGGACCAAATAATTGAAGATATTTATTTCTTTAACACCTGGTGATTAAGAATTTTGTCTTCTGAGCTGAAATCAAAACTCTACAACTTATTAACCATCTAAACTTGCACAAGGTCCCAAACATCTCTGGGCCTCAGTTTCAACATCTGTAAAAGAGGGATGATAATTATAGTGTCAATTTCATTCATTTGGTACAAGGATTAAACAAATTCATATATAAAATAGACTTATAACAGTAGTTGGCACAAAGCAAACCTATGTAAGCATAAGGTATCATTTAATTCATAGGAGGATAAAACAACTGATACCTTCTCTTAATACTCCTAGAGTTATTCAAATTTATTTTAAAAGATGATATAAATTAACTCCAGTTAATCATTAAGTAGAAAAAAATTCAGTTGTTGCAGTATATGAAATATAAAAAGCCAGGTCCTGTGTAGGGAAAATATTCTTTGTGTAAAGCGATGGTGAGGGGGAGGAGGATGGATATTGAAGCCGATGTTTCAAGGATAAGAGGCAACATATGACAAGCATTGTATATAAGGTAAATGCAAAAATGCTGATACACACTTTTTTGTTTTTCAGATACTATCCTTTTTTTCTACTTCTACCCTTATTTTCTCTGAAAATTCTTTATTATGTCTTTCCCCAACAGCTTCCAAGGAAGCTGAGAGACTATGTTGCCAGCTGCAGTGGGATAGAGAATCTATGGAGACTCTTACTTTCTCTATCATGGGTAAGTTGACCCTCAGAGAAGAGGTCAGGGGGTTTAAGCTACTCAGTCTGAAACTTCAGTCTTTGCATTCAGTGGTGAGTAAAACAACTCTAATATAAATAAATCAAACCTAAATGTGATTTCTATAAACACTGACCACATGTGAGGGGAGGGGAAAAGAGAAGGGCCATGCACAGAGAGGTGGGTGCCCAGGACCTGAATGTCTAGAATACAGATCATACAGCCAGTCTGAAATGACATTTTATACAGTGCATTGAAGAGCATTCAGCAAGTTAATAATAATCTGAATAAAATAACAAGCTTCAGCAATGACCATAACTTGGCACATTTCACTAAATTAGGTTTAGCCATTTATCTTCATTCTAAAAATTTTCTCTAGAATGCCCTGTGACATTTCCTGAGAGGCGATGAAATAAAAATAATCTTATATACTCTCAACCTAGATTATAATCATCATTTCCCTTATGCACAAGATACACAAATGATATTTTCTCTCCACAGTCATACCCGGTGACAGGTCTCTCTTCTGCAAGGATGCTGTGTGCTCCTCCCCTTCTACATCGTTTTTCTTTAATTTGACTCACTAATTAACCAAATCAATTTGAGCCATTTTTCCTACACTAAAGATTCCAGACCTCTCACTCAAATACTTTCCTCATTTTGTAGAAAATGTACACCATCTATAACACCAGTCCGAATTACTTTGGGAGAAGCAATGTGTAATTTTCCATTAAAATCTAGGGGAAAAATAACTTAATGGAATGAAGAGGACAGATCTTAGCTTATAAATTAATATTTTATCCATCCCAATCTAACTATAATCAAAACATCTACCCTCACTGTATATCCATCTTAGTTTCTATCCTTGGATTTTATATATCAATTAGTAAGTGATAAGTTATGGTGGTGGTGGTGGTGGGGATGGTGGTATTTATAATAGCATTATCATTCCATCAAAAGGAAGAGGAACACAATTAATGTATAGTATAACAGAAGTTCATTTCACCACTCTAGTATCAAATCTAGTAAAACTCTTGAATCTGTGGCTTGTCAGCACAAAGCAAAATGGAAATCTGATACTCGATAGTTGAATAAATTAAAAAGTCAAATCCAAATCAGACTGCCAAAGTCTATTTTGATTTTGGCTTAAATTATTCGGTTGTCTGTCTATATTGATCAAATTAACAGGACCTATGCCAACTTTTCACTTAGAGCTGTGTACACATAGCTTATGAGTCTGGAAACATAGCTTCGTTGTACCGAAAGTCATTTTTTAGTGAAAGTTGCCCTGGTCAGCAGCATTGGGGACATGACCAGGAAATAAAAAGGTCCCCATTGTGAATCCAGAGAACTTACTCTCATCACTGCTGATTCAAATTCTAGAAGCTCGAACTGCGATTGGATCAGGACTCAGAAGAATCCAGAAGTTCCAGGAAACATTCTAAGAACAGTCAGAAGACCCTTGGAAAATTCCTCTTCTGGAGCTTTTATAAGTCTGGAGACAAAACGTTTCAACAGCATGATTGAGTAAGCCTTTGGGGGAAATAAACAAAGACCAATGAAATGAGAACAACAACAGCTATTTATTTAGAGCTTGCTATATAAGCAAGGAAGTCAGCCACCGTCACTTGTGTTCTGGTAGAGACTCAAAGGCAGTCAAAGGAGTTGGAAAGTTTAGTAGAAAAAGGGGGAGGCGCTCCAGTAACTCAGTCAGTTAAGCACCTCACTCTTGATTTCTGCTCAGGTCATGATCTCAGGTTCGTGGGCTAGAGCCCCAAGGCCCATGTTAGGCTCCATGCTCAGTGTGGAGTCTACTTGTCCCTCTCTCTTCTGCTCCCCCCGCTATCATGTTCTTTCTCTCTCAAATAAATAAATAATTTTTTTTTTAAGGGAAAGCATCAGGTATGTCCTGATTGTAGTTCTGTTGGCATGGGGAAGCTGCAGAGGGCTAACTAGAAGTGGGGTGCCCTATGTGATTGATTAGGGAGCATGTTTGGCTTTTCTGATTGATCCTAAGTTGGAAACAGAGACAAGAATTAGAGAAGCTGTCAGTTATTAATCAAGTCCTGGCCAACTGGGGATGATTGTTACAGAATTCATTATTCAGCTTTCTGAATTATAACTAGAGACAGCAGTCTGACTTCCCACAAGTCTGACACAGTAGGCTGGCTTCCTGGCTATTTATTGTAGATGAGGGGGGATAATCTGGGGGGTTTGCTGCAGGTTGTGGGTCAGAGTTCTACTTTTATATATGGTCCAGCCATGCCTGTTTGTATATTCAGTTTCTCACTCCAAATATATCTTCCCAAAAGGAATATATCTATGCATATTGCAGCAAAATAAAGGAAGGTAAGGAAACATGTAACACTAAAAAATTCCATGTCCAAAATTTTCCTTCCTTGTCATTTTATGTTTCTATTAGAGAATAAGAAAGGTGCATAGGAAAAAACTGTTCTCTGGAATCTCCAGTGAGGTACAGAAATTTCAATGATGTTTCTTTTTGTTTATCTAACAACAAAGAGACCCAAAAATACAATGGCTAAAACAAGAGTCTCTATCTCATAGCAATCCAGACATTAGTAGATGATCCAAGATCATCATCATCATCATCATCATCATCATCATCATCATCATCTACCTTCTTATTTACCTAAGATAGGACTTCTGCCTTCAAAGCCACTCATGACTCAGGTTCACTCATTCTTATTGTTCATTCCACGCATTGTTCTTATAAGTTCTTGTAAGTTTCTCTCATCTGCATGGTCATGGCTAGCTTACCACCATGCCTAGCCCAAGA
>NW_024423564.1:46467331-46492342 GCF_017311325.1 Ursus maritimus
GGAAAGAGAAGTAGAGAGAAAGAAGCTTTCTTTAAGAATATGGTGTGGAAGTTCTACTCACACTCACATTCACTGAAAATAACATGGCCACATGGCCACACAGAGGTAAAGGAGACCTCGAGAGATGTAATATCCAGTGCACTGCCAATTTGAGTAAGAAGAATTAATCACCAAAACGAAGAAGGGGAAAATAAATACAAGGAAAATAAACATTCTTTGCCACAGATAGTGTAATTATAATGGCTATGCATTTCAAATGCTGAGAAAGTTATGAAAGAGCACAGAATACCTCTACTTTTTTGAAGCATTGTCCTGTCAAGCCCCTAAGGCTTGGTAATGGGTTGCAGAAAAATTCACATCTGCTTTTTATCTTGGGGATTCCAAACTTTCTCAGGCATTTGATATAGAAAGCCTATCACCAGAGGGCTGAGAAGTAGTGCAGATGTTATCTAAATATTATTTAATGCTTTTGTGTTGTAGAAAGAAAACAAGAAAAATCTTTGTTTTCTGTCCCTGAAAATTATTTCAGATCTAGCAAAGAGAAGAGAGTCATGCCAGATTTTTACAGTCTTAAATTATACCTTTCTTAGATATTTTAACTTCTTCTTTTCTCCTTTACACCTAAAAATCAAATAATAATCTGTCTAATGAATTTTGGAATACTTAGAAAAATGCAAGTGTAAAAGATACAAAGTGTTATTCAAGTTATGTCAAAGAATTTGGATGGTTCCAATCTGACTCATAAATTATTGAGTTCCCACTTAAGCACCAGACCTCTGGAATTCTGGCTGTCCCAGCACTAAGAATGCTGTTCCTGTATAGTTTACACTTGCCTAACTAGCAGGTATAACCACTTCCAGAGCGTCTATTGTCCTAGAATATTTTCCACCTTTCTATTAGGTGATATATAGAATGTATTTCATGTAAGTGTGCATGTGGACATGGGTGAGAGATTCAGATGTCAACGTAAAGAGTAAAACCTTGATCCTCAGTGCTTTAGGGAAGAATCTATTATGGGAGAAGAGCTATAAGAGGGTGAGTACTTTGAACTTCACATGTATAAGAGGGCTCAAATTCAGACTTTTGAAATTTTCTCCAAGTGAAGTCATGCATATGGATAGTTTATCTGTATATATGTAAATATTTTTAAACACCATTTTTATAACTTTGACTTTTAAAAAAAAATTTTTCCAACTCCCTGGGAGCCACAAATGTTTACTGGGTGAAAAACCCTAAGATCCTATAAGCATAAAGAAACTCCTTAGGACAGAGTGAAGTTTGTAGAGGCAATGTGGTTTACCCTCTCTTCTAAAATGTTCTCTAAACCACTGTCAAACAGCATAGGTAATAACTCTATTATGTTTAAAGAAAGTTGAAGATAGGAAAACACTTTATAATGCTGTACTAGAAGGTAGAGGGTTAATTGAAATTTGAAAAATTATTTTCTTTAAAGATTTATTCATTTTAGAGAGAGAGAGAGAAAGAACACAAGGAAAGGGGCAGAGGGAGAGGGAGAGAGAGAATTCTCAAGCAGACTCCCTGCTGTGTGCAGATCCTGACACAGGGCTCAATCCCAAAACCCTGAGATCATGAACTAAGCCAAAAATCAAGAGTTGGTCATTTAACTGACTGAGTCACCCAGCCATCCTGAAAAATTATTTTTAAAAATTAGGTTAAAACATCACATTGTCTTTGTCCTCTGTAGCTTTTGCAAAATATATGATTCTTGTCTTTTTTCAAATTACTCTGGAAAACTAAAGGACCATAAATGTATGCATCAGTGAGAATATTCTGAGCTGAAGCCAGACATTTACAATCTTAAAAAAAAATATTTGTTGACCTGCAGGATACTAGAAGGGAGAATCTATTATCCATCACATAGGGTAAGCAAATTTCAAGGGCAACATGTTTCAAAAACATATCATTTTCTTGATTTAACTCTTTGTCATCTATGTTTTCTCTCAGGTATCTGCTAAGCCTGCTTTGGGAACCAAAATCTTACTCTTGCATTCTCTTTCTCAAAAATAACTTCTTGAATTGAAATAGGAAAGAAGTTATTTTTGAGAAAGTCACTGAGTAGTCATTCCTGCAAGAAAAGTGAAGTGATTACAGTAATGATTAATGAATTTGAAGATGGAATTAAGACATGCAAGTAAACAATATAATCAAGGAAATCTGAAATCAGGAGTGAAATAAAGCCATACTATTTCAAGTTCTTGTGTAACTAACAAAACCTTTGAATAACCCACAGGAATAATCTCAGGATAATTACATACCAGAAGGAAGGAAAGATTATATGTTCAAGATTAAAAGTTCTGCAAACCAAATAGGAAGCATGACCAAAAGGGCGGGATACACAAGCAATACAAATATGACTTTTTAAAGTTAAATAAAAAAGAAAGAAAAAAGATAAAAGGAAGGGAAGAAGCGGAAGAGGGAAGGAGAGAAGGGAAGAAGAAAAGCAAGGAAGGAGGAAGGCAAGTGCGTAATAGAATGGAAAATGCATAAACACTTTCAAATACTACTGCAAACATATGCCTGGGATCAACATCTCTTGCATTTGCAGAGCTTCACATCATATTTATGGATAAATAACAATTCTGTCCTTGTTTTCTAGGCATCATCTTTGTTTGTTCCAAAAATGACAGATAGAACTCATCCATCCTACCTGGGGTGTTATGTTGAATAAGATAACAACACTGCATTCTAGTTTGGTGAGGAACTGTGAGGGTGGAGGTGGAATTGATGATATGCACACCACCTGTATTCCATCACCTTGGCTTCTGGTGATGGGACACACATGCAAGATGACTGACCAAGGTGAGAAATTCAGTCTATAGTCACGATTGGGTGATTTTATGTAAAGATAAATGGTCTCCATAGACATATGTTCCTTTGACCTCATACACATAATAGAAGTAATGATTGATGAGCAGATTTAGAGAAATATTAAGTCAGCCACCATTTCAGAAACAAACTCTCCCTCCTTCTGTGCATTAGAACAGGGATTACCAACCTGAAATGACACGGGAAAAAGATCTAGGAGAATTACCTGAGAACTATTTAAAATTGTACATTATCACCATTACCTAGGATTAAGACTGCTTCTAATACCCTAAACTCCTGGA
The DNA here is from genome assembly GCF_017311325.1 of Ursus maritimus. Lineage (NCBI taxonomy): Eukaryota > Metazoa > Chordata > Mammalia > Carnivora > Ursidae > Ursus > Ursus maritimus. The sequence continues at coordinate 46,470,460 of NW_024423564.1, forward strand.
GATCAAAGCTTTTTCATGTGCATGACTGCATTAAGGCAGAGTACACTCAAGAAAACGGCAACACGTAAGACTCATAGCAAGCATTCTTCTTCTGTTTTAAAAAATACAGAAGAATATGCATTAGCTATATGAGCATTATAGGGGGAAAAAAGTCCTATAATTTATTTAACGGGCTCTCTATCTAACCACACATTAAAAATCTCCTAGGGAGCTTTTAAAATAAATGATTGCTCAGGCCATCCCAGACCAACTTAATCAAGTCTCTGGGGGATGAGTTCAGCCCTCTATAGTTTTTTAAACTCCCAAATTATCCTAATACTCTGGAAATCATAGGCAATACTGAGAACCACTAAATTGGACCAAAGAGCATAAGGAAATCAGTACTTGAACAGAAATCTGACCTAAATTCTAGTCCCAACTCTGTTATGAATTTGATTTGTGGCCTTTAGTAAATTACCTAAGCTCTTGGGTTCATATTTTTCTCAAGTTAAAGTGAGAGAATTGGATTAGATCATTCAACAAACAATAGCTTTCTAAAGATACATCAGACACACATCTTAACATGCCTTAAAGACTCCCTATCCCCTTCACTGCTTTGGCTGAAGTGTGCTACTTTCAACTTCCAGTTCTTCACTTCAGCCCTAGTGAACCTATTTTAGCTCCCTGATCATCTGCAAGCTCTACTTTGCTTCCAAGTCTTCATACATTATAGTCCCTCATTAGGAGACACTCTGGATCCTCCCCTTCCTCATTTAACCCAGTCAATATTACCTGTCTAACCACATACACTTCTGACATAAGGCTGTTCTTGAGGCCATCAGTATCCTTAAAAGGGCAGAAGATGAACATTGATGGACCCCTGTAAAATAAGGTAGTGCAATCATGGAATAAAGAATACTCAGAGCTAGATCTTCCAAAAATTGGGTTCTACCACCAGGTACTGCTCTGTTTAGAAAGCTGACCAAATACAACCCAGTAACTTCAATTAATAACCTCTCTAATTCTCAGTTGCCCCTTTGTCTGACTCATTAAGTCATTTCCAGAATAAAAGGCAATCACAGATAGGCAAACATTTCAAAATATTTTTAAACTATGCACCTAAAATATCATTAACACAAAGCGGAGGAGCCTAGATAGAATGCAGATCTTTCTGAGCAATGCTTTGCAAAGAATTGTGGCAGCCATGAACTTCCTGAGGTGGCTGAACCTGTCATAAAGAGAGTCTTTTAAGGGATGACCATGAAGTCAATTTTGAAACAGAACATGACATAAAGTTTGAGTTGTCCATATTATTTCCCATTCTCCACAACCACTGCTTCTGAAAGGTCATTTTTAGAAAGGTCAGGGAATGGAAATACATGCATCAGAAGAGACTGAAAACAGAGGATCTTCTTTCCCATAAACTCTGCAAATGAGTACTTCAAGGTCCCAGTGAGAAAGACCTTTAAACTCTCTCTGCCTTCCACATCAGGATAATAACTGTGGGAAGTAGTGGAAGTGAAGAGCATATTTTAAAGAGACAATGGGGGATCTAGGAGCAAGGAGAAGAATATTGTTACCATTTCCCACAAATGCTAGACANNNTTGCTAAGAAAGAGTGTTATATAATCATGATATAGATGGAAGGACAGTTCTCAGAACACTTAAGAATTAGAAATGCATTCTTTTTTTTTTTTTTTAAGATTTTATTTCCAAGAAATCTCTACACCCGACATGGGGCTTGAATTCACAACTCCAAGATCAAGAGTCACCTGCTCCCCTGGCTGAGCCAGCCAGACACCCCTAGAAGTATATTCTTATTCCCACAACCTCCTTTGCTATCTATTTATCCTTTTATGGAGCCTCAATAGACACAGAATGGCACTTGGTTACTCCTAGTTGATGAAGGCAACATATTGTGACGCCCCATCCAGCCCACGCCATGCTTTCTCAACTCAATCCTCTTGCTTGCCAGCAAGTCACAAAGCATGAAGAATGATGACAACAACAAAAACCAAAAACTAAATAACAGTATTTTTTCCCCAGCTAGAATATTATGATCTGTTTGTGCTAAGAAGCAGAGAAATGAAGGACAAGTATGGGAAATTCAGAAGCAATATCTCAAGTGTTAAGTGGGAGGGTTGGTTTTAGGTAACAGTGGAAGCAGTCCATTGTGACAGAACACCTGGGTAGAAATGAAAGTATGGTGGGAATTTGGTAGTGGAGAGATGACTTAGTTGTATCATGGTGATTCTTACTTCATCAGGGGATCAGTAAGTTCCCTACAGGGATTAGATAGAGTGTAGCTGATATTGGAGGTTAATGGAGAGAGAAGGAGTGAAAGCACCTCATAGCTGGAAAGCAGATTTATTAGGGAACAGTAGAAAGATGGCAAGATAGTTCTGAGACCCCGCTTGAGATGTTTGATCATAAATGCAAAGTGAGACCACTTCACAAAGATATGTCTCCAGAACTGCAGCCACATTCCGGCCTGATGGGGTCCAGTGTGGAGTGGGCAGATAACTGGTTTTGCCAGTTAAGAGAGTTGAAAGGAGAGGGTAACAGGGAGTTGCGGATGATTACAATGAACATGATAGATCATGCAGTCTAACCTGAGCAATGAGAAAAGTGAGAAGGGGGAGAACACTGGACAGTAAAGGTAACTGGAGTCAGTGGATTGGAGGTCTGCATGGGGTGATAAAACATTCAGGTGGGGGATGCCTGCGTGGCTCCGTCAGTTGAGCGTCTGCCTTGGGCTCAGGTCATGATCCCAGGGTCCTGGAGTCCCACATTTCTCCCTCTGCCTCTGCCTGCTGTTCCTCCTCTTGTGTTCTTTCCCTCTCTGACAAATGAATAAAATCTTTAAAAAAAAAAAAAGTTCAGGTGGACCTAGTGGAGTAAAAAGGAACATGGTAGTGAGAAAAGACTAGGCTGCCTAAAATTGAGGTTCCAGAGGAGCTGCAGTTATTGATGATGACGTCTAGAGTAGTATTTCACAAATTTTTCGACAAACCTCAGAATGGAATTGTACCCAGATATTTACTACATATATACAAATTTCCACAAAACAACGCTGATCATGAAATGCACTCTATTTTAAATTCTAGTCCATTCCCATTTTTAAATTCTAGTTACTAAATTAATTTTCAGCCCCACCGATATGTCAAAATCTGCATTCTGAAAAACACTAGTCTAGGATAGGCCCAGTAGCAGTAGCTAAAGTGGGACAGAATAAAATACAGAATTAAGGAAATCATGGACTTCAGAGGCCTGAGTATTGAACTACTCATTTTCATTGGTATTGCAGTTGCCAAGAACAGTGACAAAAGAAATAGTGGAAAAGAAAACAATTAATCAGATGTAAAAACTTTATATTAATCAATCTTCTCAATAAAAATAAAATTGTAGTACATGAATAAGTAAATGAAAAAACAAATGAATGGATAATACATTGCCCTTTATAGAACTGAAATCCTTTCTATAAGCTGGCATGAGTAAATACATTAATTAATGAATATTACTTAAAATTAATTAACATAATTGATTAATTAACTTGGCATCTATTTATTGAACAAATATTTGAGAACCTTCCATGAGCCAAGAACTATGTGCTAGTCTCTAGATGGCTATATATTATTGGGGAGAAAAGACTTAGTTTCTACCCTCATGTAGTTTGTAATCTAGTGTGGGATGAAGACATTGCATAAATAATCACATAAATAAATACTAAGTTACAACTTGGGATAAGAGCAGCAGAGTACTACTAAGAGAACATGGATTAAGGGAAGTGGCCTCTGGGACATCCTCTTTGAAGAGGTGATGTTTTAGCCAAATCCCAAAAGATGAGTAAAAGATAGTTATATGGCAATTCTTTGATCTTTCTGTACCTTACCTTCTTTATCTATGAAATGACAATTAAAATATAGAATTTTAGGGAGCCTAAAAATCCATCTGGTCCGGCAACTCTTTCTAAAATATCTCTACCCAAATGTCAACATTGTGGCAAATCTGATCCCTTTCAAGGAAAGTTAGTGAAACTTCTCTAATAATTATCTTATATATTTTCTCACACATTAACTTATTCAGGCCTCACAACTACTTGAGAAGTAACGTGCCCTGATTTGTGGAGGAGGAAATAAATGGAGTTGATCTTGATACACCATGGCCCTGCTAACCACCATTTCTAGGACTTGTCCTTTGAGTTGTTAATAGTCGCGGGATTTTTCTCTGAAGCACCAACATATGCTAAGCAGCTGCCTAGGTTTAAGGGGCAGTTACAAGGTCATGGGACAGTATCTTTGAGTAACCACCTGGCCCTGAGCCAGCAGGAACTCGCATCCATGACCTCATTTGCATCACGCTGTAGTTAAATCTAGCCAAACCAAGATATTTCATTCCTTCTTTGCCCTCATTCTTTGTAATCAATCAACCCCTGTTAAGAGTCACTAGGCATTAAACTTGGGAATAAAGAGAGTTGTAATCCTGCCCCCCAAACTGCTTACAAATTAATGAGGAGAAGAGAAAGTGAAACACTGGTTCCACACCAAGCATAGTGAGAAGTGCAAATAAAGGTAAGTAGAGGCTGCAAGGGAGCACAGAGAAGGAGCACATACACACTTTTGTAACTCTAGGGGCAAACGCAGCGTTTTACAATCTTTAAACCCATGTTCCCTTTTGATAAACATTCACATTTCAAGTCTTTCCCACAAAAAAAAAAAAAACCACACACACACACACACAAAAACCAGAAACAAACAAAAAATGGTTTTAGAAAATTCCCAAAGGAGTATTCCTCTATTGAGAATTACAGTATTTTGTTTTATTACCAGCGTTTAATTTTCATACTTTGAATTAAACAAACAATAGAATTTTCATCTTTTTCCAAATTAAAAAATGATCATATTGAATATACTTTTTAAACTACCTAACCCATGATCATCCCCTATCTTTCACACAAAATTCCACTAAGCTCTGATCTCACGCGTCCTCCTGCTAATTATACCTCCTGAAGAACCCCTGGGCTTAGAAGGGTGTCAAGGAAATAGCAACCTCAAGCATTTAAGACCAAGGATTCTCAACTTTGACTGCTCCTTGGAGGTTTCAGGAGCACACTTAAAACATTCTAATGTCCTTGCCCACAACAGAACAAATTAAATGAGAGTAGAGGGTGAGGTTAGCACCCAGGAAGAAGGCATTAAAGCATCCTCGCTTGTTTTAATATGCAGCCAGGTTTGAACATCACTAATAGAAATATAAGGCTATCTTTTCCCTTCAGTTGGTTCCTGAAATTTTCCCAGCGGTGCCTGGACTCTCCTGATTTGATTCCTCTTGAGGGAAGCAACTCATTTCTATTCACCAGTGCTTATCACCCCATTGATAAATGATGGCACTCACCTTCTATCTGATCTCCTTATGGTAAGTCTCCCTACCTGCACTTGGTTATACATTTATTCACTCGTTCAGTTCAACAGTCAACAATTCAACATCATTGAGCACCCAGTCTATGCTCAAGGTAGTGCTAAAAATACACAGTGATGAAAGTTCACAGCCACTGCCCTTAGGAACTCCCAGTCTAATAACAAGAGCACACTGTGATAGAATAGAGGAAGTATGTCACCAGTATAGGTGGACAGGAGGGGAGCATTAACTGTGCCTGGGCATGGAATTAAAAGGGACATCTCAGGTCTACCAAGGGAAATAATGCTTCAGCGGAGTATTATAAAAAGCGGACATGAATTGTCAACTCTCAACTTCCTAAAAGTTCATCAGAAAAATCTGAAGATCCGAGCTAAACTTACTAGACTTACCTCAGTAAAGGATAACACCACTTTATCAAAGGCTTAGTAGTGTCTCAGAAGGGTGAAGGTATGGGACAAGAGAGGATTTTGAGATCCAGGCTCAGTGCCTGTAAGGTGGGTCTAGGAAGTCCCAGAGCTAGCTCGGAATGAGCAGAGTTTATGACATAACTGTGGATTGGTTTTGAGGCCAGTCTAGATGATGAATCTGTTTGTCTCAGTAAGTAAATTATTTTAACTAGTTCATAGTCTGATCTTCCAGGAACATGTATTTCCTAGAGCAAGCAGCTAAGTTATTTTTGCTTGTTCTCAGTATTATTTAATATAGGGACAAGAAAATATGTCCAGATCCAGTATTGTGTAACCAGGAACATGAAATGTTAGTTTCAGTACTCACTAAAGGAGATGACGAAGTGAAGAGAAGGGGACAATGAGATCAGTGTGTGCAAAGACAAAGCAATAAAAGCAGCATATGCTCTAAATCTCCCTCTTCTGCTTTCTGAATCAAGTTCAAACTTTTCAACTTGATGTTTCAGAACTTCTAGAATGTGAATCAACTTCCAACTAAAGCATTATTTTCGATTCATTACCTACAGTGCAACCAAAAAGAAGTGGTCACCGTTTCTAATCTTTTGTGCCCAGCCCAGTTTGTGCACCTTCGCATAGCAGGAATCGAATCCCAGCTCTAACATTTCACCAACCATGTGACTTTGAGCAAATAACTTGAACATTTTGTGCCTATTTCCTCAACTGTAAAAAGGTGGCCATAAAATATCTACCTCACAGACAGATAATAATAAGATAATCAGTCAATAAACAGATATCTACTGAGTCCCTTCTAGTGTCCAGCACTTGTTCTAGGGGAAAGGACTTTCTGCATTCAAGGAATGTACATATTTTCAGGTATGTTGTGAGGGAAAGTATTGAATCATGTGATAGAGGATGACTGTGTGGAAGAGGCAGTCTACTTCAGCTGGGAGATATCCCCATGTTCTTTGAGAAAGGGACCAGGGGCATACCTTTTTTGTGGCACATGCAACTTTCTTCCACATTTGTTCACACTGAAAACCAGTGAGTGAATGAGTAAACAATAAGAGACTCACATTGTTACTCTAGAAAAGGTAACGAGTGGTTTTTATACAAGTTTTTCCATGACTTTATTTTTTGAAAGATTTATTTATTTTAGAGAGAGAGAAAGAGAGAGCATGAGTGGGAGGGGCAGAGGGAGAGAGATAATCTCAAGCAGACCCCACACTGACTGTGGAGCCCAGTGTGGGGCTCAATCTCACAACCTTGCAATCACCTAAGCCAAAACCAAAAGTCAGACACATAACCAACTGTGCCACCCAGGTGCACCTCCATGACTTTAAAAATCATCTTGATGAAAGTTTTAAGAAGTGAAGTTGGGTTCAGAATAAGTTGTTTGTAAATATAAATATAAATGTAAATATAATTGTTAGTATAATTATATAATTAATATAGTTAATACAATCATATATTATATAATTGAAAATAATTGTTAATAAAAAATGCAGTTATAATTTTGTGGTCAAAAATTAGATGCAGAAATGAGGTTTTTGTGTCTGAGAACTAAGGCCTGTAGGAGGAGTAAGGCTTTATCCTGCTAATAGAGAGAGTTTTTTTGTTCCTGAAATCAAATAAAAATTACACAATATTTAATGTATTGGCCCCAAATTGAGAAAATGTAAGCCCTCTCCTTCAAGCTTATATTAAGAATTAATAGTCTCTTCTTCAGAGAGCAATAAGCTCATTACCCCAGCTGCTTTTTCTAGCCATGAGGAAGAATGGCAGAATAATTACATTTTCCTAAAAATAATGTGTGATGAGGAATGTGTCCTTGTGTTTGCATGAGGAAATTATCTGGACAAATGACATCAAAGTATAGAACCTAGCTTTAGTGATCTGAATGCTAACAATTTTCCATCCCTTACAAAAAAAGAAAAAAAATAGTTTATCAATTCTTTCTTCAACTCTGTCCTTACAATATGCTTTTAAAGAAAAAAAAATGTGTAAAATTACTGAATAATAACTATGTGCCAGGCACTATACTAAACACTTTATGTTAATTACCTCATTTCATTCCCACAATAATCCTAAGGGGTAGGTGCTACTTTATCCCCTATTACATGTAAGAAAACTGGGGCTCAATAAAATTAACTGCCACATATGCCTGAACATAAGAGAACCCAGAATATGGGATGCTCTTTCAAAATCCAAATGAGAATACAAACACAATAGCAATGAGGGTAAAAGCCTGATTGAGTATATGTATACTAACAAGAAAGTAAATTTTTAAAGCCAAATATGTACATATTTGATTTAATCAGTTATACACTTATTTTAAACCACACATTCTGTAAATTAATGCATTACATTAAAAATATTACTATCTTCCATCCTCAAATTTCATGAAACAACTAACTTTATTCAAACTCTTCACATGCCTTTTAATATCAAAACCCTACCATTCACTGTAGCCAATTTTCTGAGATAGGTAAGTTTTACAGAAATAACATCTGTATTAATCAAGTTCTCCAAAGCACTAATATACATTATATATACACACACTATATGAAATATAAAATATACACTCACATGCTGAGAGAGAGAGAGGAGACTTATTATAAGGAATTGGTTCGCACAATTATAAAGGCTGCTAAGTCCAAAATCTGCAGGGCATTCCAATGGTGTGTGAGACCCACAGAGAGATGTTCCCGTTGAAAGGCCATCGCGCAAGAAGAGCCAATATTACAGATAAAATCATGAGGCAATTGGCTAAAGAATTTTCTCTGGAGGGAAGGATCAGTCTTTTAGTTTTATTCACCCTTTTGACTGATTGGATGAGGCCCACTCACCTTATGAAGGGTAATCTGCCTTACTCTACTGATTAAAATGTAATGTAATCTAATGTTAAAGTCTACCAATTGGAATGTTCGTCTCATCCAAAAACTCCCTTGCAGAAACACTCAGAAAAATATTTGACCAAATATGCAAGAGCCCCACGGCCCAGTCAAGTTGCCATACAAATTTAACCATCCCACCATCTTAACTTCTAAGCTGTTTGAGATGTAGTACTTTTTGAATGTGTTTGTTATATAATTAAAATAAATTTTATTGTGGGATAAAAACACAATTGCATAACAATATTATTTTTTTCTATTTAAATGTAGGTATGTAGTTGTGATTTCCATAAGGTAACTATTCAGAGTATTATTTTTAAGCAGTTATTTTCAAATGTGGTTGCATATTGAAATGGCCTGGGAAGTTTGTTGTTGTTGGTTTTTTTTTAATATACTATTGTCTGGTCCCAGCCCCAGAGAATCAGACTTAAATTGATATGGAGTTGGACCTGGGTCTGAGAATTTTAAAAGCTTCCCAGATGATTCTAACCACTGTTTTTAAAGTAATCCTTAAAAGACTTTAAAAAAAAAAAAAAGCATCCACCACCTGTTATTATGAAGTCATCCCCTAAAAAGAATCCAAATCTGAGCTATTTTTGTAGATCCTTTTTGCAGTTCCCACTGGGTAAACTCCAGAAGCTTCCTAAACTTGCATTAACTGAGATCATTTAGGGTTAATGTGCCTCAATCCAACAGCAGCAGAAGCACTAATACTTTTGATGCTTTGACATCTTTGGGTCCTACTGAATTCATAGTGAAATAGATTTGTTTATCTTCGTTGACTCATTGACTCCCTTGGGGAAGTCTTCTCACTCAAGGGACTATAAGTCCAAGGCATGTATCATAGTCTCTTTATCCATTAATCTACTGAAGGACATCTTGGTTTCTTCCAAGTTTGGGCAATTGTAAAACACAACTATAAACATCTATGTGCAAGTTTTTGTGTGGACATAAATTGCAGTCTTTTGGATAAATACCAAGGAATATGATTCCTTGGTGGTAAGTGAAAGTGTATTTAGTTTTATAAGAAAATGACAAACTCCCTTCCAAAGTGGCTGCTCCATTTTGCATTCCCACCAGCAATGAGTGAGACTTCCTGTTGCTCCACATCCTCAGCAGCATTTGGTATTGTCAGTGTTCCACATTTTGGCCATTCCAATAGGCATGTAGTGGTATCTCACTATTGTTCTAATTTGCAATTTCCTAATAACATATGATCTTGACTATCTTTTCATCTGTATGTCTTCTTTGTTGCAGTTTCTCTTAAGGTCTTTGTCCCATTTCTTAATGGTTTGTTTTCTTATTTTGAGTTTTAAGAGTTCTTTGTATAACTTGGATTATAGTCCTTTTTCAGATATGTATTTTGCGAATATTTTCTCCCAGTCTGTGGTTTGTCTTCTCATTCTCTTGACATTGTCTTCAACAGAGCGGTTTTTAATTATAATGAAGTCTACCCTATCAATGATTTCTTTCATAGGTTGTGCCTTTGGTATTATAACCAAAAAATCATTGCCATATCCAAGGCCATCTAGCTTTTCTCCTACATTATCTCTTAGGAGTTTTACAGTTCTGCAATCCATTTTGAGTTCATTTTTGTGGTGGAAAGAAGGTCTTTGTCTATATTTTTTTTTTTTTTTTTGCATGTGGGTTGTCCAGTTGCTCCGGCACCATTTGTTGAAAAGACCATCTTTGCTCCCTTGTATCACCTTTGCCCATCTATGACAGGTCAGTTGACATTTATGTGAGTCTATTACTGGCTCTCTAATCTGTTCCACTGATGTATCTGTTCATTTCTTCACCAATACCACACCACCTTGATTGGTATGGCTTTATAGTAGGGTTTGAAGTCAGGTAGTGTCAGTCCTGTGACTTTGTTCTTCTTCAATGTTGTGTTAGCTATTCTGGATCTTTTGCCTCTCCATATAAACTTTAGAATCAGTTTGTCTATATCCACAAGACTACGGAATTTTTTATTGAGATATTATTGACATATAACAGGGGCTATGGAATTTGTATTACATTTGTAAGCAATGGAGAACCACTAAAGTAGGTAGAAGGGAGAGTGACATGTACATAGTGAGCTTTAAAAAAGTAACTTTGGAACTGAATAAATTAGGAAAGTAATACAGTAGGAGTGGAAAGATGGTCCTATTTCCCTCTCTCCCTTGTCACTTGCTGTGCAATCCCCCCTCCCCAATTTCCTTTTCCTTAATCTAGGCATAATCTGTGTTCACTTTCATCCCATACATGGGACTTCTCTGATAAGACTGGGCAGAGAAACCAACATAATGTGGGAGGTAAAAAAGGGGGGGAGGGGTATAATAAAAATGTAGAGTTTTTGTATGCATTTGAAGTGAAGTTGTTATCAGCTTAAAATAGACTGTTATAAATATAAGATGTTTTATGTAACCTTCATGATGACCACAAAGCAAAAACCTATGTTGGTACATGAAAAATAAAGAGAAAAGAATCAAAGCATACCACTATAGAAAATTGTCAAATCTTAAAAAGAGACACAAAGAGAAGAATAAATGAGCAGAAGAATTATAAAAACAACCAGAAATCAATTTAAAAAATGGTAACAGTAACCCCATATCTATCAATAATTACTTTAAATGTAAACGCACTAAAATCTCCAATTAAGACATAGAGTGGCTGAATGCACTGGAAAAAAAAGAAGAAGAAAGAAAGAAAAAAAGAACAAATTATTTGCTGCCAAAAGAGACTCACTTTAATTTAAGGACACACATAGACTGAAAGTGAAAAGATGGATAAAGATATTCTATGCAAATAGAAACCAAAAGAAAGCAGGGTAGCTATACTTATATGAAACAAAATAGACTTTCAGCCAAAGACTGTAATAAGAGACACAGAGGTCATTCTATAATGATAAAGGGATTGCTTCATCAAGAGGATATAACATTTGTAAATATTTATGCACCCAATACAGGTGCACCTAAATATATAAACAAATATTAAGAGATCTGAAGGGAGAGACAGAAAACAATACAATAAGAGCAGGGAATTTCAATACCCTACTTTCAACAATGGCTGGATCATCAAGACAGAAAATAAATAAGGAAACACTGGACTTAAAGGACACGTTAGACCAGCTGGACTTAATGGACATATACAGAACTTTCCATCCAACAGCAGCAGAATACACATCATTCTCAAGTGCACATTGAGATTCTTCAGGATAATTATATCTGATAAAGGGTCAATATTCAAAATATATACTTTTTAATCCTTCCAAACTTCTTTTTTATTTATTATGTTTTTAATTAAAAAAAATTTTTTTTTAAAAAGATTTTATTTATTTAGTTGACAGAGATAGAGACAGCCAGCGAGAGAGGGAACACAAGCAGGGGGAGTGGAGAGGAAGAAGCAGGCTCCCAGCAGAGGAGCCTGATGTGGGGCTCGATCCCAGAACGCCGGGATCACGCCCTGAGCCAAAGGCAGACGCTTAACGACTGCGCCACCCAGGCGCCCCTAATTTAAAATTTTTAACATATGATGCAATATTGGTTTCTGGAGTAGAAGTCAGTGATTCGTCACTTACATACAACACCTAGTGCTCATTATAACAAGTACCCTCCTTAATACCCATCACCCATCTAGCCCATCTCCGGAGCTCCATCAACCCTCTGTTTATTCTCTGTCATTAAGAGTCACTTATGGCTTGTTTCCTTCTCTCCTTCCCATATGTTCATCTGTTTTCTTTCTTAAATTCCACATATGAGTGAGATCGTATGGTATTTGTCTTTCTCCAACTGACTTATTTCACTTAACATAATATACTCTACTTCCATCCATGTCGTTGCAAATGGAAAGATTTCATTCTTTTTGATGGCTGAATAATATTCCATTGTATATATATATAGGTATGCCACATCTTCTTTATCCATTCATCAGTCAATGGACATTTAGGTGCTCTCCATAGTTTGGCTGTAGTTGAAAATGCTGCATTGGGGTGCAGGTACCCCTTTGAATCTGTATTTTTGTATCCTTTGGGTAAATACCTAGTAGTATAATTGATGGATCAAGGGTAGTTCTATTTTTAACTATTTGAAGAACCCCCAAACTGTTATCCAGAGTGGCTGTGCCTGCTTGCATTCCCACCAACAGTGCAAGAGGGTTCCCCTTTCTCTACATCCCATCAACACCTGTTGTTTCTTTTGCTGTCAATTTTAGCCATTCTGACAGGTATGAGGTGATGTCTAATCATGGTTTTGATTTGTATTTCCTTGATGATGAGTGACGTTGAGCAACTTTTCATGTGTTTGTTAGCCATCTGGATGTCTTCTTTGGAAAAGTGTCTATTCATGTCTTCTCCCCATTTTTTAACTAGATTATTTGTTTTCTGGGTGTTAAGTTTGGTAAATTCTTTATAGATTTTGGATAGTAACTCTTTATCAGATATGCCATTCACAAATATCTGCTCCCATCCCGTCCGCTGTCTTTTAGTTTTGTTGATTGTTTCCTTCACTCTGCAGAAGATTTTTATCTTGATGAAGTCCCAGTAGTTCATTTTTGGTTTTTTCCCCTTGCCTTCAGTGACTTGTCTAATGTACTTAAAAAATTATACAACTTGGGATGCCTGGGTGGCTCAGTCACTGGGTGGCTCAGTCAGTTAAGCATCTGCTTTCGGCTCAGATCATGATCCCAAGTCCTTGCTTGGCAGGGACCCTGCTTCTCCCTCTGCCTGCTTCTCCCTCAGCCTGCCACTCCCCCTGTTTGTGAGCTCTCTCTCTGACAAAAAAAGTCTTTAAAAAAAATAAAAAATAATAATTAAAAATAAAAAATTATATAACTCAACAGCAAAAAACTCTGATTAAAAAATCAGCAAATGAACTGAAATACGTTTTTTCCAAAGACGACATAAAAGTAGACAACACTCTGGACCACAGGAAACAAAATAAGGGTTACAGAAGGGAGGGGGTTGGGGAAGGGATAGCCAGGTGATGGGTATTAAGGAGGACAAGTGTTGTGATGAGCACAGGGTGTTATACACAACTAATGAATTGCTGAACATTACATCAAAAACTAATGATATACTATATGTTGGCTAACTGAACATAATAAAAAAATAATAAATTCAAAAATGAAATTTAAAAAAAGTGGACAACAGGCACATGAAAAGGTGCTCATTATCATTAATCATCAGAGAAACACAAATCAAAATCACAGTGGTATATTACCTCCCACGGTTAGAATGGCAATCATCAAAAAGACAAGAGATAACAAGTGTTGACTTGAATATGGAGAAAAGGGAAACTTCATGCACTTTTGGCGGGAATTGAAGTTGGTACAGCCACTATGGAAAACAGAACTGAAGTGCCTCAAAAAAATTAAAAATAAGACTACAATATGATCCAGCAATCCCACTTCTGGGTGTATATCCAAAGGAAGTGAAAACAGGATCTCGAAGAGATATCAACACACCCTTGTTTATTGCAGCATTATTCACAATAGCCAATATAGAGAAACAATCTTAGTGTTCATCAATGGATAAATGGATAAAGATGCGAAATACACACACAAATGGAATATTGTTCAGACATAAGAAAGAAGGAAATTCTGCCCTTTGTAACAACATGGATGATGCTTGGAGGCATTATGCTAAGTGAAATAAGTCAGAGAAATACAAATACTATATATTACTTATATGTAGAATCTAAAAGATGAATTTATAAAAACTGGGAGTAGAAGATTGGTTGCCAGGGACTATAAGGTGGGAAAAGTGGGGAAACATTGGTCAAAGTGTACAAACATTGGTGATTGTAGTTAATAACAATGTATTATATACTTGAAAGTTGCTAAGAGAATAGATCATAAATGTTCTCACCACACACACACACACACACACACACACACACACACCAATTATAATTATGTGATGTGATAGAGGTGTTAGCTAATGCTATGGTGATAATCATTTTGCAATATGTAAGTGTATCAAATCAACACAGGTACACCTTAAACTTATATAATGTTATAAGAATTCTATAACAATAGAGCTGGAAAAATAAAATAAATAAAATATTCTGTGGCTGCTTTTAAGTTTTTCTCTTTATCACTGATTTTAAGTAATTTGATTACGATCATCTTGGTGTGGCTTTCTTCCTGTTTTTTGTGATTTAGTTTCATAGAGCTTCTTGGACCAATAGGAATTCGGAAATAATTACAACTGTTATTTCTTCAAACATTTTATTCACCCCTCACCCCCACTGCCCACCAGTTCTAGGATTTTAACTACATGAATAGTACATTGTTTAGTATTATCTAGGCAGAACCAGCTAGATAATTTGCAGGGCTCAGTGCTAAATTAAGATGAGGGAGACCTTATTCAAAAATCGCTAGGAATTTCAAAAGGCACCAGTGGAACATTAAAACACGCTCCTTCTGAGTACAGAGGCTATGTGACAAGAAACAAGGCTCATAGGTAATCAAAACTTTCTTCATAGTATTTCAGTCTTTTTCTCATCCTTCATCTTGGATAGCTTGTGTTGCTATGTTTGTAAGATCATTTATCTCTTCTTCTGTAGTATCTGAACGTCTCTTAAGCTCATCCAATGAATTTTCAATTTGGGGTACTGTATTCTTAGTTCTACAAGTACCATTTGGTTTTTTCATATTTCTTCCATTTCTCATTATGTTCATGTATTCCTATACATCCTTAATCATAAATTAAGAATAATTAATGGTTGAGGTATTCTGTCTAGTCAGAAAACCAATATTTCTCAGCACTATGTAATCTCTAGAATTTTTGTTCAGCTCAAAAGAAAAAAGAAAGAAGAAAAAACCTGAAGCTGTTCTTTGCAAGAGCTCGGTCATCCTGCACATGTGCAGTTTAGCATTCAGCCACAACTCAAGAGCCCTTTTGAAGATTCCTTGCTCTTCAAGCTCACTTTGCTCATTCTCCTTAAATACCTTTAGCATTTATTACTCTGTTTGATATTTATTATATGTATCAGGGACAGGAATCCAAGGAGCAAGTACAATGGTTTATAGTACTACAGTTTTTTTTAAGTAGGCTCCACCCCAGCATGGAGCCCAACGCAGGGCTTGAACTCAAACCATGAGATTGAGACCTGAGCTGAGATCAAGTGCCAGACGCTTAACTGACTGAGCCACCCAGGCGCCCCTACAATTTTTTTTTTGAATACTTTCTCTAAAACTTTTCCCCAAAATGACACAAAAATTATCTACCTCTTATTTATAATAAATATCATTCCCTGGCAAAGCAAAAAAAAAAAATAAAAAACACACATGCTACACACCTATGAAAATGACAGTACAAATCAGGCCCAATGTATGTAATAATTTTTGTCTTTGATATATAAATATTTGCTTAGATCTCATTTATATACATAGTATCATCATGTATTTCTAAACTATGTTAAAGATTGAAATAAACTCCAACAGGCTTATTCATATAGGCTGTGCACCAAGTTTCTAACATTTTAGAAAATATCAACTTAACAAGGGCTGCTGAGAGAACTGGCCTTTGTTTAGTGGTCAGAATTCAGAAACTCGTGCCAATTCTGTGCATATATTTAACCTTCTTTTCAGTGTGTGATTGGTCTTTGTTCTATTCTTTTTATGAATTTCATATGTTTGCTTCCATTAAGCTTTATGAGTGTCAGTATCACATATTAAAAGTTTCTTCATACCCTATAGCCAAAACAAACTAAAGAAGTAAACAGAAGATGGTAACTGTCATCCATAAAACCTAATTTCAGATTGTTGAATTCAACAAAATTGTCTCATTGTTCTCATTAACTAGCTTATTTTTAAGTAAGTACTAAAAATTTGAATTTTTCAAATAAAGTATTAATAAAATACTGTCTTACATATTTTATAAGTCTTATATATTGGACATCCACAGTAGATAAAATTTTTCATCAAAAATATTTCCCCTTCCAAAAATCAGTTTTGAAAACCACTATTTAAGATGAACAAAAATCTTCGATGTTCGGAGAAACCCTAGACTGATTCCGGCCTAAATACTTTGCTTTTTTCCTGGGCCTTCCTGTCTTTTTCTTTCTTGTCTTTCTGCAATCTCTTTCCCCCATTTATTCCTCGTATAACATGAAAACAAAAAAACCCTACTTTTTCATGTAGTTTTCATAACCATATTTCTTTTTTTTCACTATCTATTTTCTTTTTTTAATAATATTTTTTATTGTATTATGTTAGTCACCATACAGTACATCCCTAGTTTTTGATGTAAAGTTCCATGATTCATTACTTGCGTATAACACCCAGGGCACCATGCAATACATGCCCTCCTTAATACCCATCACCGGCCTATCCCAATCCCCCACTCCCCTCCCCTCTGAAGCCCTCAGTTTGTTCATAACCATATTTCTAATAATAGCATGGATGTAACAAAATTTCATGAACATTATTCATTGATAAACATTTATTTTGTTTCCAATATTTCTTCATTATAATGAGCACCATCATGAAGATATTCAAGACTAAAGAACAGTTCATATTTTATATTATTTTCTCATGACAGACTCAAAATAATGGAGTATTGGACAAAAACTACTATTATTTATTTCTTAAAAGACTTTTTAGCAAATATTTTCAGTAGATAGTGAGAACCACTTCAAATTGGAAAGCAAATACTATCTTATGTCATCTGCTCAAATTAAATGTCACAGAAGACCCTCTGCCTACTAAATCATAGATATGAACCTGTTAGACATTTGTTTTGCATTTCTTGCTCCAAGAAAACTTCCCTCACTGACCCTATGGTGGTCCCAAGACTAGCGATATGTTCCTTCCTGTGTGCCCTCAGGGACCCGTTTGTTTTTACATCTCATAGCACTAACACTGTTTCATAATTGCTCTTGCATCTGTGTGCCTCACCCCTAGATTTTATGTACCTGCCAACAGGGCTTTATCTTGTTCACAGATCTATTTCCCAGAACCTGGAACAGTGTCTGGCACGTAGCAGAGATGTGAGAATTTATGCTGAATTGATTAGCTATCTTTAAGGAAGGAGCTATATATCTGTAGAAGACTAATTCTATTTATAATCCCACAGCCAGCCTCCTTCACTCCAAAGTAGGTGACAAGTGGTTCAGTCAGTGAGGTGTCTAACTCTTGATTTCGGCTCAAGAAGTGATTTTAGGGTCATGAGATCGAGCCCCTACATTGGGCAAGGAGTCTGCTTGAGATTCTTTCTCTCCCTCTCCCTCTGCCCCACCCACCACCCCCAGCTCACCCACACATTCTCTCTTAAAAAAAAAGAAATGGAAGGTGACAAACAAAAACTACTAGACAACAAATTCATATAAAAGAAACCTTGAGAATATACATCAATCGACTTAGAGATGCTGACTTTCCCATTCTAAGTTTGCCTCTGACAGGCAAATCATTTATGAATAAATTTTTCCCCTTAATTTCTGCAGTGAGGAAATAAACATGATGTCTCTGGAGCGCCAGATGAACATCATTCCCTGAAATTTCACCCAAGAGGTAGAAATAGCCAAGGGAAAACTGCCTTGCAAGACTTACGTGCTAGTCACCTTTAATTTTATGGCTGCTATTATTTTCCCAAAGTAGGTTATGTACTGAAAAAATATATCTTTTTAAAAATTAATATCAAACCACTCTGATATGCTTTTTTGCATCATTAAAGCTCAAGGGCTAAATAGTCACCTTCTGGCTTGGAAGCACCTCCACCTTCTTTTAGTAAGAAAGTCACAGAAAGAGATGTCTGTATCCGCTCCCAGAGAGAAGACTGGTAAGGTCCAGGGAAGACCATGTGAAAAGCTGCCTACTTTGCAGTGATTAGATAAATTCTTCCTGTAAGTTTACCTTCACTCGTGTGTTGTGTTCAGGCACACGGAAGGGTGGTCAAGGGCAAAAGGAAAATGAGAATCTGGGAACTGGTGCTGGGCAAAGTTCGCTTTCCTTTGAATTAGTCTACAACACTCATTAATCTTTTGCAAAAGATTATTTTGATGCCCTCAGTCAATTCCAAGTGACAATGTATTCCCGTAGACAGGTTTTCCTGTGTAACATTTACTAATGTTGCAATAATATTGCTGTAATGAAGTTTTAGAAAGGAAGTGCTACTTCTTTCATTGTATATTAATAGAGGTTGATGCATGTCTCAACTGTTTCCTGATAAAATATGACTAAAAGTGAGCTTAAGTAGACAGTAAATTTAAATCATCCACTGCCTTCAGGGACAGAAACACCAGTTTTCTCTATCTCACATTTACCAGCGAAAGTATATTAAATGGTGAAATAGTAGTTCTCTTGGCTTTTGCTTGCTTCCTACCACGTAGTGCTGAAACACTGTATCAATCAGTCTGCTTCTTCCTTCTGCCAAATCTATTTCTCAGAGTTTCTGGCAGGACAGAAAGAACCAGAGATGATTGCTAATGTGTTAGATTATTAAAAATTAAGTCACCCAGGGTTCTCTTCAAAATTCATCTTCCAGGAAGGTATTCCAGGACACCTGAATGAAAGACAACTCCTTGACCACTTTAACTTTCAATTGCTTCATCCAGATGGTTGAAGTCCTATTTCACAATACGGGCATTCTTTTTTTTTCCTTTTTTTAAGATTTTATTTATGTATTTGAGAGAGTGAGTGAGAGAGAGAAAGAGAGCACCAGCCAGTGGGCAGGAGCAGAGGGAGAGGGAGAAGCAGACTGTCCGCCGAGCAGGGAGCCCAATGCGGGGCTCGATCCCAGGACTCTGGGATCATGACCTGAGCAGAATGCAGAGGCTTAACCAACTGCGCAACCCACATGCCCCACTATCTGGGCATTCTAACGGCAGTGGAAATTACTGACTCTAAAAAAAATAACCAGCGTAATAAGGGACAGCCAACTGAATACCTGGAGTAAATTAAGTTCGATGTTAACGATATTAGATAGCAGACAAACGTTATGACTCAGAATTCACTCTGCATCATGTATATCATCCATAAAGGTGTCCTTTATCATGGAATTGATCTGGGATGTGTGAACAGATTTTAGGACAGATGGGTAAAAACTACATCAAAAATAACAACCAACCGCAAAGCTTCCCTGAATGTAAACATCTGAAGTGTAGTCCCTTTGTTATGCCCTAGGAAAGGCAGAAGATCCCAAGATCTATATATAAAGATGTTTAGTATTCTACATTCATAGCAAGAACTGGGATAAGATGCTGTAGTAGAAATCATCAAACAACTTCTAGTTAGTATTCTGGCTTTAATTGGGTGAACTTGTGGGAAGTTACTTACCTCTCTGAAACAACCCTATTTGGTTACAAAATCAGTAAATTTTGCTATGTTTTACATCCTCCTACAGATATAAAACCCCCAAGACTCTGCAATATTCTATTATGAAGCATGTAATATAGAAGTGTTACTTTATTTACCACTGAACTTCAGCACTTAGAATCGTGCCTAGCACATAGTAAATTTTCCATAACTATTTCTTGAATGAATATAGGCATAAATAAGTGTCTGTTGAATGAATGCATATATAAATACATATCCTTTCAATTTCTTACTAACTACATTATTATTTACTTTCAGGGAATATGTGATGAGGAATTTTTTGAAAACTCCCAAAGTACCATGAGCTAAAACACATGGTATAAAAAAAAAGTTACAGAATAAAGATGACATTTTCTAATATTTTTTACTCCATAAATACTTAGCGATTAATATATGAGCAACCAAATGCAGTGCAATAGACCAAGATCAGTGAAAACTGTTTGGGGAAAAGCAAAAAAGCATACAAAGTCCTTTTTTTAATCTTTGAATCCTTTGAACAAATGTTTCCCAGCCATCTGAGTTATAAAACATGAAATTAACAAATTCTGAGACTAGATATTCAGACATCTAAACTGCAAAGGAACTTATCGTGGCCTTAAGCATGCCTGTTAGACTCCTATTACCCATGTACCTCATGTGTATTTCAATTTAAAACTAGGAATATATGGTGATGGCAGGAGAAATACATCTTGTGCAAGCTGACATAATGAGTTAATTGCTGGCTAATGAGTTGATTTTTTTAGTGGTATCATTTGTATTTGCCTATTTAAACGTTGGAACATGCATCCTAAATGTTGGTTTGACTAGAATTAGTGCCAAGCTTTTGCTGTGGACAATAAATAATCATACATTCAACTCTACTTAGAGACACTTCTTTTCTATGAGTATAAAGTCATTTCATCTGTATAAAAGAATTTAAGAAAGGGCAGTAGAAACAATGCAAGTACAAAGGGGGAAAACTTACAAAATTCAGTGTGCAGAGACCTCATAGAGTTTAGAAAGGCAAATGAGTAGACAGAAAATAATTTTATACTCTATCATTTGCTGAGTGCCTACTATGTGCAATAAATTACATAATATGCATAACAATCATAAAAAATAGATATTATCACCATCTTACAGATGAGGAAGTTGAGGCTCAGTGAGGTAAAGTCGTTTGCCTAATGGCAAACAGTTAAAAAGTCAAATTTACATTAAATTCTATTTGACTGCACAGTCTACACTTTTGACCACGTCAAACTTCCAAAAGTCCTTTTAGAACTTTTCATATATCAGTAATATAGTTATAGTGCCTTTTGCTGAGAAATCATGATTTTGATTTTGATTTGCACTTCGGTAGGCAAGGCTGATCATTCGGCTATTTTATTACATATGCTGCATTATGAGGCCTTAAATTAAAATGTGCTTAAATTTCCATATATTTTAGTATTTCAGAGCAGGGAAAACTTTAAAGAATGAATTCCAGTTTTTACAGCTGAGCTAAAAACGTGCCTTTGAATTCCTTCCTCTGCCTTTCTATTCACATCAATCACAGTATCAAAGCCATACTTCTCAGAGATAATAAGCTCTTTCACAATATAGTACCACCCTGTGTATGAGCCTGTGGGTGCGTATACACTTTACACATGAGATCAATTCATATCTATATTTCTATTTCTATCTACAGTATACTTATATAGCTATAGATAGATCAATCGATCTCACATTTCAGAAATAAAAATTGACTGCATTCTTTTGAAGAATCTCTAGTATTTATTTCCAATTTGTCTTCTTTAAGCTTATTTCCTTCTTTCCAACAGAATTGAGGTCTCTGGACTTTTCAAATAGTTTCCTCTGTGTTTCTTGCATCTCCGATCTCTTAATTGTGGCCTCTCTTCCTCTCTTCATTCC
>NW_024423564.1:46492348-46508012 GCF_017311325.1 Ursus maritimus
CACCCCTACCCCTTTTCCTCACTCAACTGCAGCACCCCACCTCCATGCTGTTCCTGAAACATGCCAGGGTGCTCCTGTCTGAGAGTTTTGCATCTATTGTTTGGCTTTTGCTTTTTCCTGGGATATTCTCTCTCTCAACAGATATCCACAGGACTCACTCTCTTACCTCTTTTAAGCCTTTCATCAGATGGAAACAGCTCAATGAGCTTTCACTAGAAATTATTACTTTAGCAAACTGCTCCCCATAGCCTACACTTACCCTGCTCTACTCCTCTTTTAGCATTTATCCCCTTCAAACATACCAAATAATTTGCTTTTTATTTTGTTCACTGTTTATTGTCTGCCTGCCCCCTATACAATGAAAGCTCCATGAGGACAGGGAGCTTTGTTTTCTTTATTGATATATTCCACAGCACATAAAAGGCTCTCAAATAAATATTAGCTAAATAAATGAGCATCTCATCAATATAACCTCTTAGAGTGAAATTTCTTAGTCAAAGAATGGGTAGCTTTTAAAATTCAGATGCTTCCTAGCAAACTCAGAGTTTATAATTATAAAAATTACCTAAGCCAACAAAAATTATGACCTTAATACAGCAGTGCTTAAAACTCTCACATGTGAGATTTTGAATACCAATAAATTATCTTTTCAGTCTTTTCTCCTGGTTGACAATATGTGCTGCAGTAATCAGGATTTGATACCATGTAATTAGCATCAAGCCATTGTCACCTGGGTACAAATCCTAGTTCTACAATTAACTTATTTCCACAGCTCACTATTTTTGAGAACTTGAGCAGATTACTTAGGCTTTCCTATTTGTAGTTTCCTAATCTGTTAAATGAAAATGAAAAGTGTAGCCTTTGGGGATCCGGCAAGGTTTAATGAGAGAAGTATGTACAAATGGGTGGGCAGACATTAGAGAAGGCAGCAAAGAGATGTTGAGCGATCTTAATAGCAAGTCTTTAGGACCCCTGGACCCAAGAGGCAAAAGTTGTGGCAGTTACTAAAACCCGATGGCTCAGAGGAAAATGGTCAACCCAGTGTGATACGATAGGCAGAGAGCTGGGCAGTAAGCACACTGAATCACTCTTCTTGCTTTTCCCAATATCTCACCAGTATCTCCTATGGGCTGAACCCAACTAGAAGGCAGAGGGCAAAGGAACCCAGTAGATCCTGTATATAAAGTCAGCCTCCTGGAGCACCCGAGCAGGAGGTAAAGGGAGTGGAGTGGGTCTGGAGGAGCAGCAGAAGATATCCACCACAATCCATCCATTTTGCTCCTCGACATCCATTCTGATCATTTATCGGGTGAAAAAAACCCTGCGTCCCCAATATAGATGACAAACAAATTCTTAGCTATTACTTTATTGCAGAGTGAGGCCATACTCCTACCTAATTTATAAAACTTTGGGTATGACCAGCACTCTACATACAAGGCAGCAGGCGGAAGCAGCAACAATCAGTTAACATGCATTTTAGGTGCTACGGTCACTGACTTTGTAAATACTTACAAAGCCTCCATGGATAATCACAACTTCCTTTTCCGCAACCAAGTTGTTTACCTTACCCTCTTCATTTCTATAGGATCTGAGTCCTTATTGGTCCAATCACTGAGTTGCCACAGTTTCCCTCTGACCAGGACTAATGGACACGAGACTACTAGAGGATGTCCTAAAAAATTCGCTAGGTCCCAGGCATAGTCCTCCTTACCCTGAGCAGGAACCCATTTTTTAAACCTTGGCATTTGGGCTCAGTCACGCTAGCAAATACAATGACCCCTTTCTCTCCCTGTTGCTTCAGTGGTATGAGAACCCCAGAGTAGCCAGTGTCAGTTCTTCAAAACCAGGACTAGTTGCCCTGATGGAAGCATTGTCCGCTTGAGCATTCAGACTTCCTAATCTAAGCCCAAGAACACATGTATAGGAGGCAAAACCAGCTTTAATATGTTGCTTGGCATAAAAGTAAGAAGTGCTCCTCTCCACCAAGTGAGGACACAGCAAGAAGGTGGTCATCTGTAAACCAAGAAGAGGGAACTCACCAGAACCTGACCCTGCTGGCACCTTGGTGATCTTGGTCTTCCAGCCTCCAGAGTAGTTGAAATTGTAGAAAATTAATAAAAGCAAGTCTCGTTTAGAATAGGGTTGGGAGGCCAGCACGTGACACATTCATGCCCTGTCCCTCATCAACTACAGACCCCACAGGAAGAGAAGCACCTTGAACATAGACATATCTTTATTTTCCCAGCAGGAAGAAGAAAGGCTTTCCTTCTCACTCAGCAACAGCCCAGCCAATGAGAGAAAGTCACAACTCAGCTAGTGAAAAACCACTATACTTCAAACTCCCAGTTTACGCCAATGAACTTTTTATTTATAACATCTTTCCCAGCTCTCCCCTTTACTTTATAAAAGAGCATTCCTCTCCTTTGATGGAGGACTTGCCTATGGTTTTGCCATAGCTTGTTTGTCCTTGGTTGCAATACTCTGCTATTCCCAGATAAACCCATGTTTGCTGGTAATAATAATAATAATAATAACAATAAAAGTAAGAAGGACTAATCTCTCTTTGCATCCCAGAGCCTCATATTCTGCCTAAAGGGGAGACTAACATATGTGGGCTGATGGCTCAAGGCATACACCAAAATCTTTAGGACAGCACCCAACCTTCCAGGGTGCCACCCAGGGCTGGTACTGTGACTGCTTCTGGCTCACTGGAGTGAGGTAAAATCAGTGAATGTTGTGGGCATGACCCCATTGCTACCTTTTCCTTGACAAAAAATACGCTCCAATGGTAAAGAGGTGTTTGTGGACCAGCATGGTGCTAGATACAGCACTCTCAGTAAGTCTGCCTGGTGGTGCAGACGGAACCACTATGGTCAGGGAGACAAATCTGTACCTAGAATATGTGTCTGTTCTGCTGGGAGCACAGCCCCGCCTCTGCAGTGTTGAAAGAAGTTTGATGTGATCAATACATCACCAGATGACTGTCGGGTCCCTGTGGAGAATGATACATGTCCGGGATCAGTTTTGGTGAGGGGAAGTCCACGTTTGTGAGCTCGTGCGGAGCTTCCAACATGGCTGCCATGGCCACATTTGTGTGTAGGTCTGATATACACGCTGTGAGAAAATGGCAGACGGAGAGCCATCTTGCCAACATGAGTACTAGGGCCTGCTAAACAGGGGATGCCCTCTGGTGGCATGTAAGTGGGGCACAAATGTCTCCCCTCAGGGTGCTCACTGTGAAAAAAGCATCACCTACCTCTCTCCCGCACCTCCCAGCTCTTGGACTCACTCCAGTCTGGTCCTGAGTCATATCTGTCCTGTGACAACAGAAGATGAGGAACCCTGTAAAGCTGCTGCTGAGACCTTCTGATTCTATACCCACTGCAGGTATTAGACATTCAGGTACTTTAATTTTTCCTTTCCCACTTCCCCTGACAAGAAATTTACCGGTGACTGTACAACCTCAGAATCTCACTTTGGGGTGTAAATTCTGAGGGCACTCTTGAAACCCATTACTTTGTCAGTCAGGGCACAACCAAGGTGGGTAACTACAGAGAGTTCAAGAGTTAAAGCTGCAGGTAGAGGGGCGCCTGGGTGGCTCAGTCATTAAGCATCTGTCTTCAGCTCAGGGCATGATCCCAGAGCCCTGGGATTGAGCCCCACATCAGGCTCCTCTGCTGGGAGCCTGCTTCTTCCTCTCCCACTCCCCCTGCCTGTGTTCCCTCTCTCGCTGGCTGTCTCTCCGTCAAATAAATAAATAAAACCTTTAAAAATAATAATAATAAAGATGCAGGTAGAGTTTAAGGAAAGCAACAACGAATAAACAGGTATCAATGTAATCAAAGGAGGTGGGAGCCAGGAGGGAGAATTTTCAGGGAAAGATGAGAACACTTGTTGACAGCTACTTTATGCCACTCTTTTTATTTATATTGGCTTATACAATCCTCACAGCAACCTTACAGAGTACCATTAGGATTGCTCTATAGGTAGGAGCTTCCCAAAGTCACACAATTATTGAACAATAGAGCCAGAACTTGANNNNAGGAATGCCTCACACCCCAGCCCCAGTCCTGCCCACTGCCTCCTGCCACACCAGAAGTGCTAGAAATCTCTTCTCTCCTGGCACACACCCACTCCCTCCCTACCTCTTCTCTTCCTCTATCTGGTTCCTTTTCTGACCTTCATTACGTTACTTAGTTGGCCCAATTTAAACCACTCAGCTAAACACTGACTTACCTCAATTCTGTTCCTTTCCTCCTGTCTTCTGCTCTACACTAGGCTTTGAAGAAGACACAGAAAATAAAAGTCTCAGACTGAAGCTTTGCTTATGAACATCTAGAAATCTTATTAAAGACCACACACATATGGATCTTGTCACTCACTGAACCAGTATTTCTTGAGGTCCTCCTTTGTGCCATGTATATGTTCCGGGCAAAGAAGAACACATTAGTGAATAAAATATATTGCACTTATAGAATTTATATTCTATTAAGTTGGAGAGACAGATATTACAGAAGAGGAAGACAATAAATAAACACAAACAAATACATAGTGTGTTAGATGATAAGAAGAGGGATAGGAAGTAAGTGGGGGTTGGGGAGAGAGGAAGGCTGTAACTTTATTTTTTTTCTTTTTTAAAGACTTTATTTATTTATTTGTGAGAAAGCACATGAGCAGGGGAGGAGCAGAGGCAGAGGGAGAAGCAGGCTCCCCGCTGAGCAGGGAGTCCAACTTGGGGCTCAATCCCAGGACCCCTGGACCATGACCCAAACCGAAAGCAGACAGCCTACTGAGCCGCCAGGCGCCCTGACTCGTGTTTTAATAGGATCACTCTGGCTACCTATGTAGACTGGACTATAGGAGATGAAGGCAAAAGCAAAACGATGGGTTAAGAAGCTATTGAAAATACACGTACACACATACACACACACACACACTCCAATCTACTTATAGGAGTTTCAGTCATTCTTTCTTTTTGTCACTGAATAGACATTTATTGAGTCTACTATGTGCCAAAAACTATAAATGATATTATGTAAACCCTCTAGCCTGCTGCCCACCCCAATCAAGAACTTGAAAAGGGGACTGCTATAGACTGTCTGTAATCCCCTAAAACTCATATGTTGAAACCTAATCCCCAACGTGATGGTATGTGGATATGGGTCCTTTGGGAGATGACCACAGCCTGATGACAGAGGCCGCATGAGTAGGATTTATGGCCTCCCAAAAGAGGCCTCAGGAAGGTCTCATGCACCTTCCACCACATGAGGACACAGTGAAAAGACTATGAAGCAGGCTCTCACCAGACACCAATCTGCCAAGCCCTTGACTTTGGAGATCCCAGCCTCCAGAACGGTGAGAAATAAATTTCTGTTGTTTATAAGCCACTCAGTTCACAGTATTCTGCTGTAGTAGCCCAAACGGACCAAAACAGGGCCTCTCTGCAGGCATTGCACCAGCATCTTGCCTTCCAGGAAGGTCTGACAAAGCCTCGAAAGAATCTTTGTATCTTTAGTGCTTATCAAAGTAAAGACACACAACAGAAGAGACCAACTTTCTGGATTGCCGCATAATCAGCTTCCTACATTTGATATCGTTCCCAGAACCGCTGCATGTTTCCGAAGAAAAACCGTAGTGTTCATAGAAAGATGACTGCAGCCCTTAAAAAAGACACAGATAATATGGGCAATTATTTTTATGGAAAGAGATTTCCATGTAATTCAAGAAAGAACGGTAGTCATTTTTGCTATTAGAAAATACACATAAACATTATTCAAAGTTAAGATTCCAGGAAAAGGAACTTTGTTTTTAAATACCACTGAGATGATCTGAGGGTCCAAAGCTCTGCAGTAATCTTGGTGCTGTACAAAATTGAGGTTCTTTAACAAGACTCTCGAATCAGAAAGCAAGCAGAGAAGCATGGGGCAAAGTCACTGAACTTTCTTGGCCTGAAGCATCACACAAGAAAAGCACTGACCTTCGAAATCATATATGTGCTTACCGTTCCTGGGCTCTTAGGAAAATCAAACAGATCATCACGTCTATTATCATGTCCTCCAGCTTGAAGTAAGAGGTTGTGGGAAGGGAAGAAATAAACAAGGTTTTGAGGAAACATATGATGTTGGAGGTTGAGTACCACCTGTCTTACACCCTGATGCCTTGTGAATGCAGTTTTCTTTCCCATCTCTCCTCAACTGGCTCACTCTTACTCATCCCTCAATTTCCTCTGGGGCACATCTCCCACAGAAGTCTTCACTCAACATTGAACGTCTCTAGTATTTGTACGTGCATTTTATCACTTACCATGTACAGTGATTATCTTATTCGTGAGACTACAAACCCCTTGATGAAAAGGATCTTACTCATATTTGCACTCATAGAACCCAGCATGGAATTTAACAAACAATGTGCTCAATAAATGTTGATTACTTGAAATGGATTAAAGACTTAAACATAAGACTTGACATCATAAAACTCCTGGAAGGAAACACAAGAAAGAAGCTCCTTGGCAATGATTTTTTAGACATGACACCAAAAGCACAAGTAACAAAAGCAAAAATCTAGAGAGTATAATGCTAAGCAAAATAAGTCAGTCAGAGAAAGAAATATGTGATTTCACTCATATGTGGAATTTAAACAAAACAAGGGGCTCCTGGGTGGTTCAGTTGGTTAAGTGTCTGCCTTTGGCTCAGGTCATGATCCCAGGGTCCTGGGATCGAGTCCTGTGTCGGGCTCCCTGCTCCTTGGGGAACCCGCTTCTCCATTTCCCTCTGCCTGTCTCTCCCCCTGCTTTTGCTCTCCCCCCGCCCCCGTGTTAAATAAGTAAATAAAATCCTTTTTAAAAAATGAGCAAAAGGGAAAAAAAGAGAAAGACAAACCAAGAAACAGACTCTTGGGGCACCTGAGTGGCTCAGTCAGTTGGCTCTTGATTTCAGCTCAGATCATGATCTTGGGGTCCTGGGATCGAGACCCGCATTGGGCTCTGCACTCAGTGGGAAATCTGCTTGAGATTCTCTTTCCCCCGGCCCCTCCCCCTGCTTGTGTGTTCTCTTTCCCCAAAATGAATAAGTAAATCTTAAAAAAAATAAAAATAAGAGAAACAGACTCTTAACTACAGAGAACAAAGGATGGTTATGGAGGGGAGACGGGTGGGGAGGTGGGGGAAACAGGTGGCGGAGATTAAGGAGTGCCATTGTTGTGATGAGCACTGGATGATGTATGGAATTGTCCAATCACTATAATGTACAACGAAACTAATGTAACACTGTATATTAACTATACTGGAATTAAAATAAAAAGAAAAAAAAACAAAGGAAAAATCAACAAGTGGGACCACATCAAAATAAAAGCTTCTGCACAGCAAAAGACACAATCAACAGTATGAAAAGGCAGCCTAACAAAATGGGAGAAAATATTTGCAAAGCATAAATCAGAAAAGCAGTTAATATCCAAAACATATAAAGAAATCACACAACTCAATAACAACAACAACAACAACAACAAAAGCCTAACTTAAAAATGGGCAGAAAAACTAAATGGACATTTTTCCAAGGAAGATATCCAAATGGCCAATAAGTACATGAAAAGATTTTCAGCCTTACTAATCATCAGGGAAATGCAAATCCAAACCACAGTGAGATAGGATTTCACACATGTTACAATGGCTATCATGAAAAAGACAAGAGTTGGAGAGGGCACGGAGAAAAGGAAACTCTGTATACTGCTGGTGGGAACGCATACTGGTACAGCCGCTATAGCAAACAGTATGGAGGTTCTTCAAAAGTTAAAAATAAAGCTACCATATGATCCAGCAATTCCCCTTTTAGGTATATACCCAAAGGAACTGAAAACAGGATATTGAAGATATATATGCACTCCTATGTTTATTGAAACATTATTCACAATAGGCAAGATTTGGAAACCACCTAAGTGTCCGTTAACAGATGAATGGACAAAGAAGATGTGGTACAAATATACAATGGAATGTTACTCAGCCATAAGAAGAAATGAAATCTTGCCATTTGCAATGATATGGATAGACCTAGAAAGTACAATGCTAAGCAAAATAAGTCAGTTAGAGAAAGATAAATACCATATGATTTCACTCATATGTACAATTTAAGAACAACAACAACAAAATGAACAAAGAAAAAAAGAGACAAATAAAAAAACAGACTTTTAACCATAGAGAACAAACTGATGGTTACCAGAGGGGAGGTGGGTGGAGGGATGGTGAAATAGGTGAAGGGAATTTATCCTGATGAGCACTGAGTAATGTATACAATTGTTCATCATATTGTATGCATGAAACTAATATAACACTGTATGTTAATATTATACTGGAATTTTTATTTTTTTATTTTTATTTATTTATTTATTTTTAAGATTTTATTTATTTATTTGACAGAGACAGCCAGCGAGAGAGGGAACACAAGCAGGGGGAGTGGGAGAGGAAGAAGCAGGCTCATAGCGGAGGAGCCTGATGTGGGGCTCGATCCCAGAACGCTGGGATCACGCCCTGAGTTGAAGGCAGACGCTTAACGACTGCACCACCCAGGCGCCCCTATAGGGGAATTTTTAAAATAGACAAGTTAATAATAATTTTAAAAATAATAAAGAAAGAGGGGCGCCTGGGTGGCTCAGCAGGGCATGATCCCAGAGTCCTAGGATCGAGCCCCACATCAGGCTCCTCCGCTGGGAGCCTGCTTCTCCCTCTCCCACTCCCCCTGCTTGTGTTCCCTCTCTCACTGTCTGTCTCTATCTCTGTCAAATGAATAAATAAAATCTTTAAAAAATAATAATAATAAAGAAAGAAAAGCTTTTAAAGAAAAAGAGAAAGCCACCACTACATTCAGCATTGTTATTTTACTATGACTTCTTATGGGCCACATTTTCTTAATATCATTCTCTTCTTCCCTTGATCCCCCATCTCAAGATTTCCAGTTTGATAGATTTTCTAATCCTTTAAATTCAAAATTTGGAAACTGCCATTGACTTCTCTCTTCTCTTTCCCTCGGTCCGCGAAATATTCAATCCATTTCCAGTCCCGCGGTTCTCCTTTCACAGACGCGCTCGCTCGTACCTCTTTCCCTTTCCACCGTAACTGCTATTGTTTATTTGGAACCTGAGCCCAGCTATTACAGTACCTCCTAAAAGATCTCCCTGATTCTGGCCTCTTCCCCTTCTGTGTGTAACAAGATTGCCCTCCTGTATCATCAGGCCTCATCCCTGCATAAAAGATCTTTTTTAAGATTTAAAATTTTAAGATGTAAACGATTCCTTTATCTGATATCCAAGACCTACCTGATCTGTGCCGGTGTGCAAACTGGAGACGTCCTGGCTGGGATCTGAGACGGGCCCTGCACACGCAGGGGCAAGGACAGACCGTGGAAGAGGCAGGCCCCTCCGGAGTGGGAGCAGGCGGGTTTCGCGAGGATGGGCGCTTAGGAGGCTCGCCTTCAGCCCCGCGAGAGGACTGGCTTTCTGCGCTCCCGCGCCAGAATCTTGCAAGTTGATAGAGAAGCCTTAACTGGGTTCAGTCACGTACACAGTCCTGATCTCAACACTTCACTGGCTCCAGGCTGTGTCCTTGAAAATAGCTCCCACTGTGGGATGGGTAGCAGAGGTACATTCCAAGAACAAGGGAGGCGGGGAGGAGCCTCCTAGTGCCCGCATCCAGCTCGAGGGTCAACCAGGGGTCAAGTCCTCTGGATGACCTCCTCCAACAGCACCGGCACTGCCTACGTGTCTGTCTTCTCACTCGTTCTCAGCCTCTGTCGCTGTGCCCCTCCAGCCAATTAGGCCCTTTTAAGTTCCGCACCGTCGCCAATTGCTTCCCCATAGCAGGACCTGGGTGCCAACTGTTCCTTTTGCCTTTATGATCTCCCCTGGGACCTTTAGGGGGCTGGTTCTTTTTTTTTTTTTTTTTAATAATGATTTTTTATTATATTATGTTAGTCACCATACAGTACATCCCCGGTTTTCGATGTAAGGCTCGATGATTCATTAGTTGTGTATAACACCCAGTGCACCATGCAATATGTGCCGTCCTTACTACCCATCACCGGTCTATCCCATTCCCCCACCCCCCTCCCCTCTGTAGCCCTAAGTTTGTTTCTCATAGTCCATAGTCTCTCATGTTTCATTCCCCCTTCTGATTACCCCCCCTTTCTTTATTCCTTTCTTCCCCTACTGATCATTCTAGTTCTTATGTTCCATAGTTGAGAGAAATCATATGATAGTTGTCTTTCTCTGCTTGACTTATTTCACTAAGCATTATCTCCTCCAGTGCTGTCCATGTTGTAGCAAATGTTGAGAACTCATTCTTTCTGATTGCTGAGTAATATTCCATTGTATATATGGACCACAACTTCTTAATCCAGTCATCTGTTGCAGGGCATCTCGGCTCCTTCCACAATTTAGCTATTGTGGACATTGCTGCTATGAACATTGGGGTGCATATGGCCCTTCTCTTCACTACGTCTGTATCTTTGGGGTAAACACCCAGTAGTGCAATGGCTGGATCATAGGGTAGCTCAATTTTTAACTTTTTAAGGGACCTCCACACTGTTTTCCAGAGTGGCTGTACCAACTTGCATTCCCACCAACAATGTAGGAGGGATCCCCTTTCTCCACATCCTCTCCAACAATTGTTGTTTCTTGCCTTGTCTATTTTTGCCATTCTAACTGGCGTAAGGTGGTATCTCAGTGTGGTTTTGATTTGAATTTCCTTGATGGCTAATGATTTTGAACATTTTTTCATGTGTCTGTTAGCCATTTGTATGTCTTCATTGGAAAAGTGTCTGTTCATATCTTCTGCCCATTTTTTGATTTGTTTATTTGTTTCTCGTGTATTGAGTTTGAGAAGTTCTTTGTAGATCTTGGATACCAGTCCTTTATCTGTAGTGTCATTTGCAAATATATTCTCCCATTCCGTGGGCTGCCTCTTAGTTTTTCTGACTGTTTCCTTGGCTGTGCAGAAACTTTTAATCTTGATGAAGTCCCATAAATTCATTTTATCTTTTGTTTCTCTTGCCTTTGGGGATGTGTCATGAAAAAGGTTGCTTTGGCCGATGTCGTAGAGGTTGCTGCCTATGTTCTCCTCTAGAATTTTGATGGATTCCTGTCTCACATCGAGGTCTTTCATCCATTTGGAGTTTATTTTTGTGTATG
Source organism: Ursus maritimus (assembly GCF_017311325.1). NCBI lineage: Eukaryota > Metazoa > Chordata > Mammalia > Carnivora > Ursidae > Ursus > Ursus maritimus. Next base: position 46,503,521 of record NW_024423564.1, read on the forward strand.
GTGTGAGAGAGTGGTCAAGTTTCATTCTTTTGCATGTAGCTGTCCAATTTTCCCAGCACCATTTATTGAAGAGACTGTCTTTTTCCCACCGGATGTTTTTTCCTGCTTTATCAAATATTAGTTGCCCAAAGAGCCGAGGGTCCATTTCTGGGCTCTCTATTCTGTTCCATTGGTCTATGTGTCTGTTTTTGTGCCAGTACCATGCTGTCTTTGTGATCACAGCTTTGTAGTACAGCTCGAAATCCGGCATTGTGATGCCCCCAGCTTTGTTTTTCCTTTTCAACAGTTCCTTGGAGATTCGGGGCCTTTTCTGTTTCCATACAAATTTAAGGACTATTTGTTCCAGTTCTTTGAAAAATGTCCTCGGTATTTTGATCGGGATAGCATTGAAAGTGTAGATTGCTCTGGGTAGCATGGACATTTTAACTATGTTAATTCTTCCAATCCATGAGCATGGAATATCTTTCCATCTTTTTATGTCTTCCTCAATGTCTTTCAAGAGTGATTTATAGTTTCTAGAATATAGGTCCTTTACGTCTCTGGTTAAGTTAATTCCAAGGTAACGTATGGTTTTTGGTGCTATTGTAAATGGGATGGATTCCCTAATTTCTCTTTCTTCGGTCTCGTTATTCGTGTATAGAAATGCAACTGATTTCTGAGCATTGATTTTGTATCCCGCCACGTTACTGAATTGCTCTATAACTTCTAATAGTTTGGGAGTGGCTTCTTTTGGGTTTTCCATATAGAGTATCATGTCATCTGCAAAGAGAGACATTTTGACTTCTTCTTTGCCAATTTGAATACCTTTGATCCCTTTTTGTCGTCTGATTGCTGTTGCAAGGACTTCTAGTACTATGTTGAATAATAGTGGCGAGAGTGGGCATCCTTGTCGAGTTCCTGATCTTAAGGGAAAGGCTTCCAGCTTTTCCCCATTGAGAATAATATTTGCAGTAGGCTTTTCATAGATGGCTTTTATGAGATTGAGAAATGTACCTTCTATTCCTACACTCTGAAGGGTTTTAATCAGGAAAGGATGCTGTATTTTGTCAAATGCTTTTTCGGCATCGATTGAGAGGATCATATGGTTCCTGAGTCTTTTCTTGTTGATATGATGTATCACGCTGATTGATTTGCGAATATTGAACCACGCTTGCATCCCAGGTATGAATCCCACTTGATCGTGATGGATAATCCTTTTAATGTACTGTTGGATTCTATTAGCAAGTATCTTGTTGAGGATTTTGGCGTCCATATTCATTAGGGAAATCGGTCTGTAATTCTCCTTTTTGAGGGGGTCTTTGCCTGGTTTGGGGATCAAGGTAATATTGGCCTCATAGAATGAGTTTGGTAGCTTTCCTTCTGTTTCTATTTTTTGAAATAGCTTTAGGAGAATAGGTATTATTTCTTCTTTGAATGTTTGGTAGAATTCCCCAGGAAAACCGTCCGGGCCTGGAGTTTTGTTATTTGGAAGGTTGTTTATCACTGACTCAATTTCTTCATAATTAATTGGCCTGTTTAAGGAATCAATTTCTTCCGGTTTCAATCTTGGTAGTTTATAGGTTTCCAGGAAGGATTCCATCTCTTCCAGATTGCTTAGTTTATTGGCATATAGCTGTTGATAAAAATTTCTAATAATCCTTCCAATTTCAATGGTGTTCGTCGTGACCTCTCCTTTTTCATTCATAATTTTAATAATCTGGGTCCTTTCTCTTTTCTTTTGGATAAGTCTTGCCAGTGGTCTGTCAATTTTATTGATTCTCTCAAAGAACCAGCTTCTAGTCCTGTTGATCTGCTCTACTGTACTTCTGGTTTCTGCTTGATTGATTTCAGCTCTAATTTTGGTCAACTGCTTCCTCGTGCGTGGATTAGGCCTGTCCCTCTGTTGCTGTTCCAGCTTCTTGAGGTGAGAATATAAAAACTGCATTTTAGATTTTTCTATTCTTTTGAGTGAGGCTTGGATGGCTATGTATTTCCCCCTTAGGACTGCCTTTGCAGTATCCCATAGGTTTTGGACTGTTGTATTTTCATTCTCATTGGTCTCCATAAATTGTTTAATTTGATTTTTGATTTCCTGGTTTATCGAGTCATTCCTGAGCAGGATGGTTCTTAGTCTCCAAGTGTTTGAGTTTCTTCCAAATTTTTCCTTGTGGTTGAGTTCCAATTTCAGAGCGTTGTGGTCTGAGAATATGCAGGGGATAATTTCAATCTTTTGGTATCGGTTGAGACCTGTTTTGTGTCCCAGAACATGGTCTATTCTTGAGAATGTTCCATGGGCATTAGAATAGAATGAGTATTCTTTGGTTCTGGGGTGTAGTGTTCTATATATATCTATGAGGTCCAACTCGTCGAGTATGGCATTCAAAGCCTTTGATTCTTTGCTTAGTTTTTGCCAGGGTGTTCTGTCTATTTCTGAGAGTGGAGTGTTGAGGTCCCCTACTATTAATGTATTTTTATTTATATGTCTCTTTATTCTGGTTAAGAGTTGGCTTGTGTATCTTGCTGCTCCCCTGTTGGGGGCATATATATTTATAATTGTCATATCCACTTGTTGAATACTTCCCTTAAGAATAATATAGTGCCCTTCTGCATCTCTAACTATAGTCTGTAGTTTAAAATCCAATTTATCTGATATGAGAATTGCTACCCCAGCTTTCTTTTGAGGTCCATTTGCGTGAAAGATGGTACTCCATCCCCTTACTCTCAGTCTGAATGCATCTTTGGGTTCGAAATGAGTCTCTTGTAGACAGCAAATGGATGGGTCATTTCTTTTTATCCAATCTGCAACCCTGTGGCGTTTTATGGGATGGTTCAAACCATTTACATTAAGACTGATTACTGAGAGATATGATTTTAATGTTGCCATGTTGCCAGTAAAGTCTTTGTTTGTATTGGCTGTGACTTTCTGTTCTGTATCACTCTTGGGGCCTTTTTACTTTTATAGAACCCCCCGTAATATCTCCTGTAGGGCTGGTTTCGTGGTTACAAAATTGGTTAGTGACTGGCGATTCTGAAATGTCTTTATTTCTCCATCAATTCTGAATGACAGCCTTGCTGGATAAAGGATCCTTGGCTGCATGTTTTTCTCTGAAAGAGCTTTAAATATGCTCCCCCAACCCTTTCTCTCATTCCAGGTCTGTGTAGACAGGTCTGACGTAATTCTGATGCTTTTGCCTTGGTACGTGAGAAATTTCTTTGCCCTGGCCGCTTTCAATACTGTATCCTTGCATCTAATATTTGCGAATTGCACTATGACGTGACGTGGCGTAGGTTTGTCGTGGTTGAGCTTGGGAGGGGTCCTCTCTGCCTCTTGGACACGAATGTTTGTTTCCCTTGCTAGATTAGGGAAGTTTTCAGCTACAATTTGTTCAAATATCTCTTCTAGACCTCTGTTTTTCTCCACCCCCTCGGGGATGCCGATGATTCTAACATTGGATCGTTTCATTGAGTCAGTAATCTCCCGTAACCTACATTCGTGGGCGTGGATTTTTTTAAGACCATCTTCTATTTTCATTTTTTCCTCTATTAACCCATCCTCCAATTCACTAACCCGTTCCTCTGCTTCTGCGACCCTGGCCGTCAGAGCCTCTAGTTTTGCCTGCATTTGGCTCATAGAATTTTTAATTTCTGTCAGATTCGCTCTCATTTCTGTCCTTAGGGATTCTATATTCTCAGTAACCTTTTCGTTAATAGTTTTTTCAATTCTACTCATCATTTTGACCATCGTTACTCTGAATTCCATTTCTGATAATTTGGTTACATCCATATCCATTATTTCTGTGGCAGAGGCCACAGAATCACTGTCTTTTCTTTGCTGGGGGGGGCTTCTCCTTCTTGTCATTCTGATGAAGAGAGGTTGCGGGGTTTCCAGAGCCCAAATTATTGACTGGGTCCCAGGCCGTGCCCCTTGTTTTATAGGGATCTTAGGGATGTGGGCTTCTTCTTTAAAGATTTTATTTATTTATTTATGTGGCAGCCAACCAGCGAGAGAGGGAACAGAAGCAGGGGAGTGGGAGAGGAAGAAGCAGGCTCCCAGCGGAGGAGCCCGATGAGGGACTCCTTTCCGGAACGCCGGGATCACGCCCTAAGCCGAAGGCAGGCGCTCAATGACTGCGCCACCCAGGCGCCCGGGTTGTGGGCTTCTTGATTTTTCAGCCTGCCTTCTGTGTTCTGGGGGAGGGGCCTGCCGCGCCAATACTCAGGCAACCCTGTTTGGGTAGAGTCTCCGTGTCCCCTGCGAGGGAGGATGGGGATGGGCACTCTCTGAGCCGGTATTTCCAGGCTTTTGTTCTCTGGCGGCTTTCCCTGGCGGTTTGCTGTGCCTCTTCTGAGAGTCAGAGCAGCAGCGGCCAAATTTCAGCCTCTGTCACGGAACAGAAGGATTGCGGCCCGTTCTCTACTAATGTTCTGGCCACTTTAACTCTGTTTCTGTTGGTGCTGCTCAACCCTGCAGCGTCCCGGGATGTGCGCCCCACACCCGGCGTCCCAGCCCTCA
>NW_024423564.1:46508428-46566604 GCF_017311325.1 Ursus maritimus
CCACGAGCCCGCCTGCTCCCCCGTGCAGGTGGCTGCCGCTTCCCGGAGCCCAAACGCGGCGGCTCCCTCCCCCTTCCGTTTATCTTCCGATATCTGTGCACGGTTTACAGCTCCCCTCTTCGTACCTCAATACTCAGCGCTGGAGATGTTCATTTGTAGAGATCCAGATGCATCATCCTGCGTCTCAGGCTGATTCCGTGGTTATTTAGGCTGGTCTGGTACCTATCCAGCTCGACTCAGGGGACCGGCTGAAAAAGGGGTCCCCTACTCCTCCGCCATCTTAACTCCTTACTCTCAGGGGGCTGGTTCTTTCTCATTCTCCAGTTTCGAGTCAGATACCACCTATTAAGCCTTTCCTGAGCACCCCTAATGAAGGGACTCTCATTCCCTGGTTATTCGCCATCCCATTACCCTGGATTTTATATATATATTTTTAATAATAATTTTTTATTATGTTATGTTAGTCACCATACAGTACATCCCAAGTTTTTGATGTAGTATTCCATGATTCATTACTTGCGTATAACACGCAGTGCTCCATGCAATATGTGCCCTCCTTAATACCCATCACCGGCCTGTCCCGATCCCTTACCCTCTCCCCTCTAAAGCCCTCAGTTTGTTTCCCAGATATTTTTAGCGATTGTAGCAATCTCTGATTATCTTGCTTATTTACTTCTTGTTTATTATCTAGTTCCCTCCACCAGAGGGTGGTCGCCACAAAAATAAGAATTTATCTCTTATTTATTGCTGTACATATAGTTCATTGCATAGTTCCAGCCTCACAGAATGTGTTCAACAAATATTACTGAATAAATTAATTCATACATGAATATTTGAACTCTAGGGTCAAGGTCAATCACACTGAAGTCAAATTCCAGATACACCTTTATCAGTTGTATGATCCAATGAAGTTACTTAAATATCTGAGACATCATTTCCTAACACATAAAATAAGTGTAAGAAAACGTCTCCACATGTCAATTACAAATATTCCGTTAGATGATATTTGCAATATTCCTGCATAGACACTGGCTCATACTAGATGCTCAATAAGTGCTGTTTCACTTCTCCGTCTTATCTTTGAGTTCCTTTTCTGCTAAGCTGCCTGATACTCCAGGACCCTCTTTCCTCTCTGTCCCTATGGATTATAGTGATATTCCCCTGTTGAATGGGATAAAATAATATCTCACAGGGATGTTCTGAAAAAGTGATAATAGTGGTTAAAACATTTAATTATTACTCTTACTGCAACACCAGACACTAGATTACTCAAATATCCTGAAGAAAGATGCGAGGTATGATAGACATTACCAGTGTTTCCAATATCCGGTATTTTTCTCTTTCCTGACTGTTATAAGAATATACCTCCCCATCTCCTTGCAACTGACTATACGCTTAATAAATGGGCTATCAAGTGACATATGTTGCTTCCACACTGTAGTGGTGAAAATCCCATGCAGGATTTTCTAGTCTGTTTTCCTCTCCAGTGTAACCAGCCTTCTGTTGAGAAGTTTGAAACCAGTTGTATCACTGAGTTGCCACTTGGAAGACAGTTATCTACCAGATAGCCCAGTAGATTTTGTATAAAGGAGACAAAACTCTTTGTTGCACTGAGATTGGAATTTAGAGGGTGGCTTGCTACCACAGACCAGTTTATCCTGTGCTGACTAATATTCAGAGTCAGGGGATGTTCATTTCCTGGGGTATCCATAAGCGGGACTTCTCAGAAGGTAATAAGGAATTCATAGGCCTCATCGTTTCCAAGTTCTATAAGGGGACCAGATGCATTTTAGGATGTGAGAATAGTCACAGCATTGAGACAGCAAGAAAATAACTAGATGGGGCGCCTGGGTGGCTTAGCTGGTTTAGCATCTGCCTTAGGCTCAGGTCATGATCCCAGAGTCCCAGGATTGAGCCCCAAGTCCGGCTCCCTGCTCAGTGGGGAGTCTGCTTCTCCCTCTCCTTCTGTTCCTCCCCCCACCACTCATGCTCTCTGTCAATAAATGAATAAAATCTTAAAAAAAAGAAAAAAGAAAAGAACTAAATGTAAATGCCTTGATATATGCAGCAAAAGACTGACCCAGGTTATCTCTAAGGCTAAGGTTACCTGAGATTATCAGGAAAAGTCTGAAATTTCACATCCTTTTATAAAAACATTTGCCGAAAAGAAGTATATGCAGACAGCAATCATTTGAAAGGTGACTACTGTCAACTCATTTTTCTTAAATCATTTGTGTAAGGTCAAGAAGTCAGTTCTGCAAGAATAAAGTCTTATATCTATAAATTGAAAATCTCTGTTATTCGTATAAAAGTAAATTAAGAAGCTAAAAGCTTTGAAATATTGAAAGAATTATGTGTGCCCTTGACACAAAACGTGTGGGCAAAATTCTGGTCTGAGGGTTAAAAAAATTAATATCAGCATGATTCATAAAATAACTCTCTCAAAACCAGTGAGTCCCCTAGAATTTTGTTTCTAATGAAAAGCCTTAGGGAAATTATTGTGTCTAGCTGAGTTTTAGGGCATTCCAGCTTTCCTTCGCGTGTGTGGCCGGGGAGATATGTTCCGCTTCATGAGATACCGCCTCTAAAGATATTTCTCAGAAGCCTCTTCTGCAGTTTTTTTTTTCTTTTGCAGTTTTAATGTCCATAGAGCAATAAGGCTTTTAGCTGCATCTGACAAATTTACCTATACATTTTTGTCATTTAATAAAAATGTTGCACATACATTTCAAATTGGCCAAATGCAACTGATTTTTCCAAACTAATAGCCACCTAATTTAAACCAATTATTAGAAAGTTAACACAACCACTTGCTCCCTTACTTATTTCAGTTCTTTACTCAAATGTCACCTTTTCACTGAGTCCCTCCCTGTACATACTACCTAAAAATTGAATTCCACTGCCACAAACACACACAATCTCCCTCTCCTACTTGATTTTTCTCCATAGCATTTATCATGTTCTAAGAACATACTGTATATTTTATTTATTTATTGTCTGTGTCAATCCTACTAGAATGTAAGTTCCCTGAGGGTAGTAATCTGGGTCTGTTCACTATTGTATCTGAAGACTGTCTGGCACATAGTAGGTATTCAATAAATATTTGTTGAATGAATGAATGAATGAATGAATGAATGAATGAATGAATTCTCTTCCAGGAGGCCTTTAAACACAGACAGGACAAACCACTGTGTAATCTGTGCCTGCTAAATGATACGAGCCTAGAAAATGAGCTGGTAGCCCTCTCAGCACATTCTAGCTCCTCCATAAAACTCTAGCAGAAAGCAGCGCAGATACAAGCCAACATAGGCTGATATTATCAGGGAATTACTTCTGCTTTATCTATAAATACATCTTCCTGGAATAAGAAAAGAGAGGTGGCAGGTTAGCCAAAGGCTTGTCCAACACGGTATACTCAACAATAGCAACAAAACATTACCCAGCATTCAACAAGAGCACAGTGATTCTCAAGCTTGTCTCCTATCTCCAAAGAACTATGTCTAACACTTTCCAAATTGTACTTGGTGTAAATTGTTTGGATAACCTAACCACAAGGTTAATATGATAGAACTGCCAATATTATAGCACCCTGGATGAAACAATAAAACAGTGACGTGATTGTGGTTAAGACTTAAACAACCTGCTTTGCTTTAGCAACCTCTAAAGGCCTATTTTTAAGAAACTTAAAAATCATTTGTAACAAACTGGGCTCTGTGACTTTGTCTGGTCTTACCTATTACCAACAGTTGAATTGTAAGAGAGTGAAAATGCCCCACGGTTTGTGTTACTGTTTTAGAGGACTGACAGAACAGAAGTGGTTTAGGCCATATAACATTATTTAGAACTTCAATGGCAAGTGGGAATCGAGTTCAAATGACCGAAGTATAATGCCTAAAACCAAATGCCAAGCCTTCAGATTCAGGGTTCAACAAACAAAATAGGAATTTACAAAGCCTATTTACAAATTTTCATTCATTTATTCAATCAAGTACTTATCGAGAGCCTCTTATGTACTGTGTAGTGCTGGTACAGTCATGAACACTGCGTTCCTGCTCACCTATTTCTTAAAGAATAATTATGTCAGAAAACCCTTAATTATCAGTAAAACTCAAATCAGATATATAAATTCCAGACAATCCAAAAGCATAATCAAAGAAATGGGAAAGGGATTATACATATTAAGGCAAAATGAGGACCTGCATTCATGTCCCTAAGTCAAATGAAGATGAATCACAGAAAAAAAAATCAAAATAATATCAAGGTGCCTGGGTGGCTCAGTCAGTTGAGCATCCAACTCTTGGTTTCAGCTCAGGTCATGACCTCGAGGTCCTGGGATCAAGCCCTGCGAAGGGCTCCACACTCCGTGGAGAGTCTGCTTGAGATTTTCTCTCCCCCTCTCTTTGTCCCTCCACCCTTTCTAAAATAAAGAAGGAAATCTTTTTAAAAATCAAATTAATGCCAAAAGTACTTAAGAAGGATGTGCCTAGCTGGCTCAGTTGGTTAATCATCTGACTCTTGATCTCAGCTCAGGTCTTGATCTCGGTTTCGTGAGTAGAATAATACGTCTCAACAAGCAAAACCTTATGGCAATTAGTACTTGTCTCTTTTAACAAGTATAGTATTTAGCATAGTACCTTCCCTTGAGGACCCTTGGCAGTCTGTATCTCAGCCTTTCTTTTTCTTATCAATTCAAAACAAATGCTTTTTCCATACTTGAAAGAAACAAACAAAAAGGAGCCATGTCTAACACTGAAATAATGCAGGGATCGTCAGACTTTTCTCATCCTACAATTCTCTTTTTCTCATCACCACACCTCGTATTCTACCGGATGGTATAATGGCAAAGAGCTTTGGACCAGGAATCATCACATCCGGATTTTAGTTCTGGATCTACCACTAATCATCTGTGTGAACTTTATGTGAACTGTCACAAGTTACTTAGCATACATAGATCTCATTTTTCTCATCTTCAAAATTGAATAATATCTGCCCTAACTACTTCACAGGTTGAATATAAAGGACAAATGGCATAATGTATTTGATAATTACCCATTAAACTATTATACGGCAAACATAAGCCCAATACTTATGTTTTCCTTAGAAGTTATATTGACATTCAGCAGTGTAAGCAGGTAGAACATGTGATTAATAAGATATTACTGTATGTAATTAGGATCTCAGTCAGATGTCTTTTTAGATCATTATGGTGGATTCGAACAAAAGGATTTTTTTAGTTGGCATTCTATCAAGATCTCCAGAAGTTAAAGATTGTTGAGTGTATTATCTATCTAGTTATTTAAAAACAAAAAGCAAACAAACCCTTGTCCCACTTTCCAGTGTTAAATTAATTGAACAAGGAGGCCCTTAACCTGAGATGGGTCTTTTTTTTTTTTTTTTTTTTTTTGGACAGATGGTTCTATTGCCTTGACAGCCTACATAAGCAAACCCAGATCTCAGCCTGTAAATGCCTCAAGGCTAAGAAATCAAATCTTAGGGACAATCCATCACAAATAGCCAATGAGCCTTTCCAAATAAGGCAACCATTTATACTATAACCAACCAAATAATTTCCTCACTTTCCTTCTCTGTCTTCTCTGTAAAAGTCTTACCCCTAGCTCCTGTTGGTGGAGCACTCTTAACCACTTCTAGTTTGGTGCTGCCTGATTCAAATAGACATCTGCTCAAATAAACTGTTAACATGATTAACATGCCTCAGTTTATCTTTCAATAGCAGTATGCCTTGCACTTTAATACAGAAATTCAGGAGTCGTCCTAGACACCTACCACTTCCTTTGCTAGCCTTCCTCTTATTTTGTCACAAATTGTTCTTGATATAGGTGGCCAAATACATTCACTTCTCTTTCTCTCCATGGTCATCATTCGATTCAGGGCAAGATCAAGATAGTTATGCATCCCGGAATAGTTAATAATTTGGTGCCACTCAAAAAATATTCTTTAAATATTTGTGAAATATTTGTTCAGAAGAAGGCAAAGTCTTGCAGGGGAAATGGAAGACAACAGCCCTCTTTTTCTTGTGCAATTCATTTCTATCCCTACCCAGCAGAACAAAAGGGCTTGTCCATTTGATATGGCTACTATCAGTTAATACTGGGACATTTTTCTCGTCAGAAGGTGGGTGGAGGTAATTCATATTTATCCCAAGTAGCTAATCAAACCACATGAATACGCTTCCCCAGGGGTGTTTGTTAAACAAAATTTTCTTCATGTTGAAGCATGCACATTCATAATTTAGTACCCTTTAGTGAATGGCACTCTGGGAAACTACTTGGGTGGTACATCCCTTCATCAAAATCTAACTTTCATCCTAGTGATCCTTAACTCTCAGCTGGACGACTAACTTGTAACTTGTCTTCTTAAATCAGTTCCTGAGCCCCTCTCCGATTCTGACCCCAATTACAGTCTGTGTTTTTTTCCACACTACCGAGCAATTCTCTGACACCAGCTGCAGTTCCTACAATTCAACTCAATTCTGGCACTCTCTACTTGGAGACAGCACCAGATCCCACAGGTTAAGGGCTCAGTCCTACAAGACTGCTCTCCTCACCCACCTCAGATGCCAATTGCAATACCAGGTTATTACCTGTGCTTCTGACCAACTGGCTATAAATGGGAGGTTCCAACAACTCCCACTCTAGGTTTGATTAATTTTCTAGAGTGGCTCACAGAACTCAGAGAAGTATTTTACTTACTATATTGCCCCTTATTATGAAAGGATATAACTTAGAAACAACCAGAAGGAAGAGCCGCACAGGGCAAGCTATGGGAAAAGGGACACTGAGCTTCCATGCTTTTTCTGGGTACATTTCCTGAACCTCCATCTGTTCACCAACTAGAAGCTCTCTGGCCCCATCCTTTTGTGTTTTTATGGAGACTTCATTATACATAGGCACGATTGATCAAATCAATGGTAATTGGCAATTAATTCAACCTCCAGCCTCTCTTCCTTCCCCAGGGGTAGGTTGGGAGGCAGAGAGACTGAAAATTTCAACTCTTTAATCACCTAGTAGGTTCTCCTGGCAATAGACCCCATCCTTTGATGGTATACAAAAGTCTCCTTGTTAACATAACAAAAGACATGTTTATCGTTCTCTTCACTAGGAAAATTCCAAGGGTTTTAGGAGCTCTGTGCTGGAAATGGGACAGATACCAAATATATATTTCTTATTATAAATCACAGTATCACACCTTCTTTTTTTTTTTTAAGATTTTATTTTTATTTATTCGACAGAGATAGAGACAGCCAGCGAGAGAGGGAACACAAGTAGGGGGAGTGGGAGAGGAAGAAGCAGGCTCACAGCGGAGGAGCCTGATGTGGGGCTTGATCCCATAACGCCGGGATCACGCCCTGAGCTGAAGGCAGACACTTAACCGCTGTGCCACCCAGGCGCCCCAACACACCTTCTAATCCTCTTTTTTACGCTGTAGACAGAGTGAGCTATACGAAATGCCTATGCTACTCTCTTACATAAAACATGCTGATGGCTTCCCATTTATCTTAGGATAAAACAGAATACTAAACAATGTCTACAAGGCCCTCATTATCTACCTTAGCTGCTCTCCAGTTTCATCTGATGCCACTCTTTGAATGCCAGACCCACTTCTTTTAGCTCCACCAGTGTGCCATATTCTTTCCAAACTTGGGACTTCTGCGCATGCTGCTTCTGTCTGGAATATTCCCTAGGCCCGCCCTTACCCCTCCACATGCTTTGCTTATGAACTTTATTCCATGACCTTTCTGCCTAGACGACAGTCCCATAATGTAGTTCTTCAATGTAATGCTTCTTTTCAAAGTATTCATCCAACTGATTACTAAATTGTTAATTTCTACATATATATTTGATTTCTATTCACTCTTCTGAAATATATGCTCAGAAAGATAAAGGGCAGGCATTATATCCCTTTATTCATCTTTGTGCCTCAACATATACTATATCTTGTACAATATGCCATATCCAAGCTCCTGAGACTTGAATATGATTTTTCATGACACCTCTTCTCTCCTCAGGACATCTTTCCCCTACTCTCTATCTCATGCAATTTTTCTACCTGGAATGTTCCTGTATATTCTTCAAGGCAAAACTCAAATATCACCTTGTCATTATCATAGTTTTATCCTACCACCCACAGGAAGCAATAACAAAGTCTACTTCATTGATCAACAACTTGATACATAGCTTATTAGAATGTGTGACAAATTCTATGGCAGGTATTTCTATGGGCCCTACTTCCCATATAAAACTGTGAAATCCTTAAGCACATAAGTCATCACTGAAGTCATTTATTCTATTCCTCAAATACCTGGCTTTCCTCTTTATGAGTATTTGGTTAATTTAGGCTTCCCATTCCCTCAAAGGCAGCAAGTGACAACTTGCTTCAGGCAGTGAAATATAAGTGAAAGTGGTCTGTGTCTGGTGTCGTGGGGGTCGGGCCACTGAACACCTTGGTGGCATGACTCCCACATGGCAGAACCTGAGGGTTGAGAACCATGTTAGGAAGAGGAAGAAGGAAGAAACAAAACAAGAAAAGAAAAAGAAAACGTATCCATATCAGCCTAGACCTATCATCTCCCTGAGTTCATTCTCCTGACTAGTTCAAAATTAAACATGTAAGAGTTATCATGTAAAGTTCACTCCTGCGACACACCTGGCTGGCTCAGTTGAAGAGCATGTGACTCTTGATCTTGGGTTTGTGAGTTTGAGCCCCACGTTGGGTATGGAGATTACTTAAATAAATAAAACTTTAAAAAATTTCAAGTGCACTCCTACATCACTTGTAAGATTGCCCTTTGTTACTTACATATTATCTTTCCAAAGATGTTTGCATAGCAGACAGCTATACAGACAGTGTCTCTCTTGAGAGCAAAGGACAGGTTTGGAAGATAGAGATAGTACCTCTCTCTGAAGCAAAGGACAGGTATGCCTACTGCCTTTAATGAAATATTCAGATTCTCAAAGCTAAAGATTCCTCTCCACATTACATATACAGGTGTCATCTGTCCTTCTTGGCATGGACTCCAGGAATGGCACAAAAATGTTGATTGATACTCTGGATGCTGCTATTTCTGGGAGTAATAAATTGACTTTGGTCTCTGACTTGGGAGTCTCATGTCTTCCACAATCATTCACGAGACTGTCAGGCTACCTTGTTAGTTGTAAGTAGGGTTAAACCTCAGACTCTTCACAATTCTTAAAAATGAGATAGATGTTCAAGAATAAACATTTCCATAAGTACTGCTACTAACACAAGTATGACTATATGTTTTGATATCTTACCTCTATAGCCCTGTGATTCTTCCTTACTAAGACAAAGCAAGTATAATGATAGTCTCAGGAAGCATGATGAATCAACAGAAAGGCAGAGACATGGCTTTTGAGTTTCAAAACCCAAAACATTTAATTTTCAAAACCTAAACATTTAATTTTCAAGGGTGTGAGTTTCTGAGGCCCCCAAATCCGAGCTTTTAAAAATATGAAAAGCAGGTGCCAGAGAAGCGGTGGCTTGGGGAGATGAATGAAATTGATCAAGGAAATTAAAAGTACATTTATCTTGATGAGCACTGAGTAATGTACAGAATTGTTAAATCATTGTATTATTGGGGCACCTGGGTAGCTCATTTGGTGAAGCGCCTGCCTTCAGCTCAGGTCATAATCTCAGAGTCCTGGGATCGAGACCCACACCAGGCCCCTTGCTCAGTGGGGAGCCTGCTTCTCCCTCTCTTTCTCTCTCTCAAATAAATAAATAAAATCTTAAAAAAAATCATTGTATTGCCTACCTAAAACTAATATAACACTGTGTGTTAATTGTATTTCAATAAAAAAATGTTAATTAAAAAATCTTTTAATAAACTAAACGTATGCTTTAAATGATAAATGAGAAAGAATAAAGGAAAAATTCAGACTACGTGAACACTCCCTTTTTAAAAAATATTTATTTGTTTATTTATTTAAGGGAGAGCGACCGAGAGAGAGAAAGCTCGAGTGAGAGGGGCAGAGAGAGAGGGAGAGAATCGTAAGCAGACTCTGCACTATGCATGGAGCCAGAGGGTGGGGCTCGATTTCATCACCCTGAGATCATGCCCTGAGCTGAAACCAAGAGGCTTAACCAACTGGGCCACCCAGGCACCTTAAGACTCCTTTTAACAGTGGGGCATGTGGGGGAGAGGGAGGAAGAAGAGAAGACAGTGAAAGCAAGGCTATATGCTGTTGGTCCCCTAAGAAAGAGTCCTTAAAGCCTGGGGAGTGGGAAGCAGAGAAACCTGGAATCTGAGAGGATTCACATAAAGCAGAGAAGACTTGACAGCCACGTCCTCCTTCCGGAGCATAGTAGGAGAGAAGTAGATAGAACACCTGCAAGTTTTGTCTAGTTAGAGACATCCCCCCTTCATCATTGGGGTCCAGGAGCAGAGCTTAAGTTTTTTTTTTGTTTTTTTGTTTTTTTTTTTTGAGCTTAAGTTTCTTTTTATACCAAGTGGGGCTCAGGGGCCATATGATTCAGACACATGTCTCGATGAACACAGCAGTGGCATACATGGACTGATTATTGAAATTGGGAAAAATAGTGTACATCTCAGCTAATGTGTGCATAGATGACAATAACCAAGGATGAGAAAAAATCCTCTCAGAGCCCCTGTAAGCTGTCTAGAACTTAGATATAATACAGGAAAAATGAGTAAGAGAATGGGTACCACTGAAATGATTAAACGAAGATTTAATCTTCACCAGCAGACAGTATGGGGGTTCAAGACAAAAATATAAAAAATGAGGAGGGCTTTTTTATTTCTTCTTGTACATCATGGCCCTAAATCTGCACTTGCTAGGCCTGCATTCCTAAAACAATCAATTTTAAGTTTGCATTTACTGTGATTCATCATTTACAAAAAAGAGAGAGAGAGAGAAAGAGAGAAAACCATGTCTTCTTTTATGTTCCTTGCCAGAGTCTCCTGAATTTTTCAGC
Source organism: Ursus maritimus (assembly GCF_017311325.1). NCBI lineage: Eukaryota > Metazoa > Chordata > Mammalia > Carnivora > Ursidae > Ursus > Ursus maritimus. The sequence goes on from NW_024423564.1 coordinate 46,519,403, forward strand.
TCTCATTATTGATGGATTCCCAGAACGGCAGTGAGGTTGAAACCATGATGCAGTCCACCTGCCATTATTTCTACAGCAAGCGGATTTTTAGAGACTATTTCCAACTAAACAACTGGGAGTCATATAAATAATGGAAACTGTTCCCACCTTACTTTACCCTCCTATAACTACTTTGCAGACACAGGGAATTGGCAATTTCAACTTGATAAACATTTCCTCTGTACAAGTAGATAAAACAAATTTTATTTACAAAAGTGTCAATTTCACATGTAAAATTAATACCCATACTGTATTACTCAGAACCCAAAGAACTTTAAGATCCTGTATTTTCTGAATCTCTCTGCATTCTTTCAAAATTGCACCTTAAGGTGTCCACCTTCATCCCGATATATTTTGAAAACAGAAATGTGAAGTGAAATTGGACAACTAGATAAATTTGCAGTCTTCTGTAAAGCTTTTTCTTCTAGAAAAAATTAATCAGTTTTTATAACAATCAAGCAGCAATTCCAAAGGTTAAATTATTTGGAGGGGGGGTTGTTTATTTTTTATAGTAAATTTTTATTTAGGTAAACCAAAGGTAAAATAATTTTTAAAGTTTCTACCAAACCAAGACATGCTAAAGAGGTTCCATATTTAGCTATGTCCAAAAAGGAACTCAAGCTGACCAAAACAAGAGAGAAAAATTATCTGATTTAAAAGAGAACTTGACATAAAGCAGTTACCAGTCCCCAAGTAAAGGTTGTATTTGAGAAACAAAAATAGAGAGAGAATAAAATTTTACTTCCTCAACACACATCTTCCACAAACTTGCCCTGTATATGAACCTCTTTCCCCAGTATCTACGGCATTCTTGTATCATATTGATGTTGTAATGGCCTATGATATGTTCTTTACACTTGTTGCCCCCCCAACTCTGGCCTTCTTTTCATTTATATATAAATCTTTTAATGATCTTTTGGGCCATAACGCCCCCCCACACATACAAACACACACACACACACACACACACACACACACACACACACACGTCTCCTATAGCCCTAACTGATGTCTCCCCACTGATAAACTTCAAAAATGTCTATAGCTCTAATTGCCAGACAAGTAATGCCTTTTTCATCCTCCAATCTGTCACTTATATCTGACCTACCCAAAGGATCATGATGTTATTTGAGGGTCGGGAGTGTGACTAATATAATTTTCTTATTCCCAAAAGAGCCCAGCCCCTTGTTGGGACTAAATAATTGAAGTAACTCCGAAAATTCTTCCAGAGTTTAATAAAAATTAAATTCCTTGATTCTACTGACAGAGTATTGCAATCTTCCAAAAAGAAGAATTTACTAGAAAAATGGCCCCAGTTTATATTAATTTGGTATAGTGGCTAACTTGAAGAGATACCAGTTACAACCTTGTGTTTAGGGCTTTTGGACTCTGATTTGCAATGTTTTTCATTATGAGAGGTAAAAGACAACTGAATTTAGCTGTTCTTGAAGTCCCGTATTTCAGAGATTATGTTGCAAATAAAATAGTAAGTTGATGAGTAAAGTGGAAATAAACCAGAAACAGATGGATGATATTTCCCTCAAATCAGACACTACTTTAAAATTTAAGACAAGGGTGATTGGCCAAAAAAAAAAAAAAAAATCCTGAGTTTAATACCTTCCAGAAACTTGTACAAGATATCTTGATAGTACAAAATCATTTGCCTTCATCCATCCCTGACAAAGTATACATAAATATAGCCTGCAATATCTTTCTTCTTTATTAGCCTTCAAGATATGTTTCTCCTTGAGTAAATGCACGTCCCTCCCTTCTAATCTAATCTCTCCAATTCTTTCCCAATTGTACATTTCTTGTGCTTAGCATCATATCTTGGTAACCAGTTTTACAGAGCAAAGAAATAAAAGTTTTTAAAAAGCCAGAGATTTATTTTTCTTGGGGGGAAAAACCCCCAAAAGTCTCACACACACAGAACGATGCATGAAGGTCAAATCAATACACATAACCTTATTCTGACTTTAGCTTTGGGGTAAAAGGGCTTATTTTTTCTCTAACACTTTTAAAAATATATAAACTACAAATGCAAACAAGTATATTTATGTTCACTGAAAATCATGTAAAGAATTATTCTCATCTCGGTAAAACACTTCTAGTGCAAACATGTTAATGAAACAAACAAATGATGCTAACCCTATAATGATGGAGATGATAATAATGATGATATGGTAGAACGTTAAAGACCAAGTTTCTTATCTAAGCATCTCTATATACCAGCTGTGTAACCTTAGTCTAGTTACCTAAATTCTGAGTCTCGGTTTCTTTATCTCTGAAACGCTGTTATGAGGATTAAATAAAATAAATGAAGCTCCTTGAAAAGAATCATCTATGAATGTTAGTTTCCTTCAGTATCAGTTCGATTACTTGCAGTCATATGTTACAATTATCATGGTTTGCCCAAGTAGGGGTTTATTGTTATCACCTAAGAGAAGATGGGAGGAAAGTCCAGGGCTGGTACAGTGCTTAAGGAAGCCATCCAAGACCCAGGCTCCTTGCTGATCTCTGGTCTACCCACTTTAGCAAGTGGCTTTATCTTTAGAGCCACAAGATTGCCGCTTTCCTTCCGGACACTTTTCCCCCAGATAACACTTTTGATTCATCTTAGCATAGTATCTTTTTACCTTCAATCTTTACTTTTATTATTTTTTTAGTTTGCTTTTGACCCCTTTCCCTTTTACCTTTCTGTGTCTTAACATTAAAGTGAGTTTCTTATAGACAGTATAGGTGGGTCAATTCTTCTGAACACCCAGAAGATGGATTGCTGGATTATATGGTAATTTTATTTTTAGCTTTTTGAGGAACCACTATATAGTTTTCCATGGTGGCTGTGCCAGTTTTCACTCCTGCCCACAGAGTACAAGCGTTCCGATTTCTTCACATGCTTGTTAATACTTATCTTTTCTTTACCATCATAGTCCTTGTAACTGGTGTGAGGAGAAATTTCATTGTGGTTTTGGTTTGCATTTCCCTGATGATTAATGATGTTGAGCATCTGTTCATATACCCAGTGGCCATTTGTATATCATCTTTGGAAAAATGTTTATTCAATTCCTTTGCCCATTTTTAAATCAGGTTATTTGTGGGATTTTTGGTTTTGTTTTTTGCTGTTGAGTTGCAGGAGTTCCTTGTATATACTGAATATTAACCCCTTATCATAAGATATATGGTTTACAAACATTTTCTCCCAATGCATAGGTGTTATTGTCATTTTGTTGATTGTTTCTTTCTCTGTGCAGTATTGTAATTTGATGTATTTCCACTTTATTTTTGTTTTTCTTAATTGTGTTTTTGATGTCAAGTCCAAGAAATCCTTGCCAGACAATGTGAAGAAACTTGTTCTGAGTGCTTAATAGTTTCTGGTCTTACGTTTAAATCTTTAGTTCATTCTGAGTTGACTTTAGTGTATGATATAAGGTAAGAATCTAATTTCATTATTTTACATGTGGTTCCAATTTTCTTAACACTAATTGTTGAACATACTATCCTTTTCCCATTGTATATCCTTGACTCCCTTGTCAAAGATTGGTTGACTGTATATACGTGGATTTATTTCTAGGCTCTCTAAAATTTTCCAGTGGTCTAAATGTCTATATGCCAGTACCATACTGTTTTAGTAACTGTAGCTTGGTAATATATTTTGAAATGAGGAAGTGTGATGCTTCCAGCTTTGATCTTCTTAAGATTGCTTCAGCTCTTTGAGGTCATTTGTGATTCTATATGAATTTTAGGATTTCTTTTTCTATTTCTGTTCAAAATGCCATTGGTATTTTGACAGGGATCACACTGAATCTGTGGATCACTTTGGATATTATGGACATTTCAACAATATTAAGTCTTGCAGTTTGTGAACAAAGCTACCTTTCCATTTATTTGTGTCTTTAATTTTGCTTAGCAGTGTTTTATAGTTTTCAGTGTACAAGTCTTCCACTTCTTTGGTTAAGTTTATTTCTAAGTATTTTGTTCTTTTTGAAGTTATTGTAAAGGATTATTTTCTTAATTTCCTTTTTTGACAGTTTATTGCTGATGTATAGAAATGAAACATTTTGTGTGTTGATTCTGTAGCCTACAACTGCAACGACTATTATCGTGTCTTTAGGGTTTTCTACATATAAGATCATGTTATCTGTAAATAAAATTTTACTTTTTCCTTTCTGATTCAGATGACTTTTAAAAATCTTTTTCTTGCCTAGTTTCTCTCGTTAGGACTTCCAGTACTATATTGAATAGAACTGGTGAAAGAGGGCATTCTTGTCTTCTTCCTGATTTTAGAGGAAAAGCTCTCAGTCCTTCACTGCTGAGTATGATGTTAGCTGTGGGCTTTCCACATTTGACTTTCATAACATTGAGATAAATTCCTTCTATAACTAGACAGTGAAGAGTTTTTACATGAAAGGGTGTTGAATTTTGTCAAATGATTTTTCTGCATCTATTGATATGACCATGAAAGTTTTATCTTTCATTCTGTTATTATGGTGTATGAAATTAATTTATTTTCTTACTTTGAACCATCCTTTCATCACAGGGATAAATATCACTTGATCATTGTGTATGATCATTTTAATGTGCTATTGAATTGGGTCTCTAGTGTTTTGTTGAGAATTTTTGCATCTATATTCATTGGGGATATTGGCCTTGAGTTTTCTTCGCTTGTGGTATCTTTATCTAGGTTTGGTATTAGGGTAATGCTGGGCTAATGAAATAAGTTTGGAACTATACTTTCTTCTTCAATTTTTTAGAAGAGCTTAAAAGGAATTGGTGTTATTTCTTTAGGTGTTTGGTGTAATTTACCTGTCAAGCCATCTGGTCTTTTTAGAATGTTTTTGATTACTGATTCAATATTCTTATTTGTTATTAGTCTGCTCAGGTTTTCTATTTCTTCACAATTCAATCTCGATAGGTTGTATCTTTCTGGAAATTTATTCATTTCTTCTAGGTTATCCAATTTGTTGGTATATAATCGTGCATAATTGACTCTTAAGATCTTTTTTAAAATCTGTGACTTCAATTGTAATGTCTTCTCTTTTATTTCTGACTTCGAATCTTCTCTCTTTTTTTCTTAATTAGTATAGCTAAGAGTTTGTCAATTTGTTTACCTTTTCCAAAAATCAGCTCTTTAGTTTCATCAATTTTGTTCTAGGTTTCAGTTTTCCATTTCATTTATTTCTACTCTAATATTTATTATTTTCTTCCTTCCTGTAACTTTGTGTTTAATTTGTTCTTCTTTTTCTAGTTCCTTGAAGTATAAAGTTATATTGTTATTTGAAATCTTGCTTCTTATTAACATAGGCATTTATCACTATAAATGTCCCTTTTAGTACTGTTTTTGCTACATCCCAAAGGTTTGGTATGTTGTGTTTTCATTTTTCATTTATCCTGAAGTATTTTGTAATACGTAGTTTCTTTTTTGATTTCGTCTTTGGTCAAATGGATTGTCAAGAGTATGTTGTTTAATATTGCATGGTGCATATACACAACTAATGAATCATCGAGCCTTACATCGAAAACCGGGGATGTACTGTATGGTGACTAACATAATATAATAAAAAATCATTATAAAAAAAAAAGAGTATGTTGTTTAACTCCCACATATTTGTGAATTTTCCAGTTTTCCTCCTTTATTAATTTCTAGTTTCATTCCATCGTAATCAGAAAGGATACTTGGTATTATTTCAATCTTCCTAAATTTGTTTTGTGACCTAACTTGTGATTTATTCTGAAGTATATTCTGTGTGTGCTTGAAAAGAATGTGTATTCTGTTATTGGTTGCAATGTTTTGTAAATGTCTGTTAGGTTCATTTGGACTATAGTGTTGTGAAAGTCTACTGTCCTTTTATTGACTTTCTGTTTTAATGTTCCACCCACAATTGAAAGTAGGATAGCGAAGCCTCCTACTCTTACTGAATTGCTATCATTTCTCCCTTCAGATCTGTCAATGTTTGTTTTATATATTTAGGTGATCTGATGTTGGGTCCATATATGCTTATAATTGTGATATCTTCTTGATGAATTGACCATTTTATCATTATATAATGACTTTCTTGTGACAGTTTTTAACTTAAACACTATTTTGTCTTATGTAAGTATAACCACTCCTGCTTTTTTTTGGTTATCATTTGCATGGCATATCTTTTTCCAACTTTTCACTTTTAGCCTATAGGTGTCCTTAAATCTAAAGCGAGTCTCTTATAGACAGCATGTAATTAGAACTTGTTTTTTTAATCCATCAGCCAATCTATGTCCTTTGATTGAGGGGTGTTTGTGCCCCATCCCCACCCCAAATTCATATGTTGAAATCCTAACTTCCAAAGGTGATGGTATTAGTAAGCGGGGCCTTTGGGAAATGATTAGGTCTTGGGGGGTAGCTCTCATGAATGGGATTAGTGTTCTTATAGAGGAGACCCCCAGAGCTCCCTAACCCTTTCTCCATGTGAGGATACAATGAGAAGTCTGCAACCCAGAAGAGAACCTTCACCCAAACATGCAGCACCCTGATCATGGACTTGTAGCCCCCAGAACTGTAAGAAACGAATTTCCATGGTCAGCTACTCAGTCTGAGGTATTTTGTTACAGCAGCCCGAAGGGACTAAGACAGCTTCTGTAAGATGATTATTTTGAATTCTTTATCAGGCAATTCATATATCTCCATTTCTTTCCAGTTGGTTACTAGAGATTTATTTTATTCCTTTAGATGGGTCATGTATTCCTAATTCTTTATGCTCCAGTAGCTTTAGGTTGATGTCTGCACATTTGAAGAAACCATCACTTCTATCAGACTTTATGGACTGGCTTTGATTCAGAAAGACCTCCATCAACCTGGCTACGTTCTGGCCTTTGTACCTAGGTACCCCAAGCATTCAGTCTTTTTTCTTTCTCTTTCTTTCTTTCTTTCTTTCTTTCTTTCTTTCTTTCTTTCTTTCGTTTTTCTGTTTTTTTGTTTTTTTTTTTTTTCTGTTTTCTGGAACCCATAATCTTGTGCTCCCTCTGGTGTCTGACTGTGCTGGCTCCTTTGGCATTTACTGTGAACAATAAACAGAAACTGGCCTGCAGGGAGTGCACTAAAACTGGAGATGTTAAAGACATGTTCTACTTCCCTCCCTCTCTGCTGGGGGAAAGGTCTCTGTTCTGAGCCTTTTCCCAATCTTGCAGATCTATGTTGGCTTCAGGGAACTTTCTTCCCTTTTTCCTTTGTCCTACCTGTTCAAGGCATCCAGACAACGACAATTCTTCCAGCACTCTGTGAGAAGCAAGACAGAAACCGGCCCTTTGGGGTACCCAGCAGAAGAGAGGGAGGCCAGGTGCATGCTCCACTCTCCTTCCCCCCCACACACAGCTGTAGAAGTCACAGGCTGAGCTGACTTCTCCTGGCACCGAGCTGTACCAGTTTGCAGGGCTTGGGGCTGACACAGATAAAATGAAATTACTCTTCTTACCCATTTCAGTGCAGCTGTTTTCAGTTTTATGTTTGTCTGAGGTGCTGCAACTTCTTAAGTAGATTCTGGACTTCTCATAAAGATAGCTGGGACTGCCTGTTCCACCATCTTTCTGATATCACTCAGAAAACTCAGGGAAAGTTAGTTTCACTTAACCCAACATAGCCAGAATCTTATTTCAACTTATAATCAACATGAAAAAGTATTAATTAGGTATTTTATATTCTTTTTTACATACTAAGTCTTTGGAACCTAATGTATACTTTGCATTTATAACACATCTCAGCGTAGCTAATGACTAGTCACGTTATAAACCGGAAGCTCTAGATCTCCCTATTCATGGCCATCCCCAGATCTTAATTCTTTCCCCAGGGGACGGTTCTCTTCATCTATCACTCTCCAGGTCTATAAGTGAGGCAGACCTTATAGAGAATGTCTTTCCTGGAGCTACATGGCTTTCACAGCTCCCTCATATTTTATGTATGTTTGGAGGGTCCACTGATAACTTTAGAGGTTGAGTAATCATAGTCTGTTGCTTGTTAAGTTTATGTGTCTTTGGCAATAGATTTCCCTCAAAAAGAAATAAGTATTGTTTCTGTTCAATTCCTTATAAAGCAATCCTATTCAAAGACCTTGTATAGACAGTTTCTTAGGATGTCTTAGGAGAGACCTGAACTCAGAAGAGAACTGGGGCCTCCATGTGATGCTCGCATTGGCTTTGGTGACAGACATAGAAGTGGTTGGCATTTTTATCCTATCAGTCAATATAGATTGCAGGCTGAGATAAAGTGTCTCCCTTATTAAAGATGTACTTCCCGGGGTGACTGGGCGGCTCAGTCAGTTAAGCATCTGACTCTTGGTTTTAGCTCAGGTCATGATCTCTTGGGTTGTGGAGTCAAGCCCCACGTCAGGCTCCTTGCTCAATGGGGAATCATGAAAGATTCTCTCCCTCTGCCCCTCCCCCCTCAAAATAAATAAATAAATCTTTTTTTAAAAAATAAAGATGTACTTCCTTCTCCCTTTGCTTGCAATAAGGTGGCCAACCATCTGGTTTGCTTAGGACTAAGACGGTTTCTAGGATGTAGAACTTTCTATTTTAAGACTGAAGTAGTCCCAGGCAAACAGGGATGAGTTTGCCACAGTTGTTGGCAGATAAGTCAGATCTAGACTTAGATTGTCTCCTTCAGGATTTTTTTCCCCAAAGTTCCATCCCCATGGTATTTTAGGATCTGTTATCTATAGCAGCCTGTTTCCAGGTGTTAGATGTTGTATTAGTTATAAGTTGTATTTGAATGCATACATCAGAAACCAAATTACAGATGCTTAACTAAATAGAAGAATATTTTTCTCAATAACTGGAAGTATGAAACTAGATTGTCCAAGTCTGCCATGGTAACTCCATAAAAGCATAAAGGATTCCAGTTCAAGCTACCTTTTTTCTACTCTACTTTTTGAGCATTTGGTTTTTACCCTTATCATCACAAAAAGGCTGCTCCATCTTCAGGAACTGCATATGTATTTTAGGCAGGAAAGAGAATGAGATTTAGGGTAAAGTACCAACAAAGAGAATGTGCCAACTGAGGCTGTACTAATATTAACCAAAAAAAGGCATTCTCAGAAGCCCTAGTCAGTTGATTTCCACATATTTCCCATTGCCTGGATTATATAGCTACTCCAAGCTGCAAAGAAATCTTGAAAATGAGCATTTTTCAGTTTCATTGATGCTTCAAAAGTCTATAGCTTCTGTTAGTAAAGGAGAAGGGAGAAAGGGATATTAATTAGGTAACTGATTTATAACTGAATACTATATAATACAGATAAAAGTCATTTTATTAAATCTGAAAGAAAAAATGCATAGAGTTTTTGAAGATAAAGTAACAATGGAAGGGCCTACTTTTACACATAATTCTTTACAAATGAATTTGCTCAGTGATTTGATTAAATTCATGACTTTTATGTTAAAAACTTCAAAGAAATGTGGGTGACCCTAAAAGAATTAGACTGAACCAAAGAGAATTTTGCTAACTCCTGTCCTTGTTTCTTTTTGGTAATTCTTCAACGTCTGAGACTATGAAAGTCAAAGTCATAAACTCTGTCACCAGAGTGGTAACACAAATTAGTGAAAAATATTGGTATAAGACACATATTTTGATTACATGTTAAAAATTGCTTAATATTCTTCACATCTAGAGAAAAATGTGTTTTCTTCCATTTTTCTGGACGTACATTGATCTTCAGGTCTATTTTTCGTTTTCCACTTTTAAGACACAGTAAAGAGAAATAGTTCTCTACTGTGAGAAAACTAACAGTGCAAACACAATGATAAATGGCAACTGGCATTTGGCCTAGATTTGGAAAGCCAATTGTGAGTGCTTGTGTTTGGCAAATAGGAGAGAACCCACCATATGCAAAGAGCTAATGTTTATTACCATACAGAGGTTCAGATCCAGTATTGCCAGATTATGTTTAGGATACAGATATTTTATATCAAATTTCCTGAGTCTTAACTGTTAGTTAAAAAAAAAACCATAAAAACAATGTACAGAGTAGATATACCAGTTCTGTAAGTCAGATATCGATTATGGACCACCAATTGGATACTTTTGCTCTAGAGAAAACCCCAGAAAATTCCCAAAATGCCATATATTTGGAAAGCAGTACAAGAGCATTAGATGTTTGGACATGGGGCAGACAGAAAATAAAACTGGTAGACCAGATTTGGAGGAAAAACACAGAAATCACACATGATATGTCCTGATGTCATAAAGATGTAATAGACGCTTTAATTAAATTTTTCAAGAACTCTTTGTATACACTTCAGCCTGATTTTAATCACTTTTCAAATAATGGTAGTAATCAATGCACTTTGATAAAAACAGGGCCAGCTAAAGTGGTCGGCACCAATAAATGCTAATGAGGTTCAATAAATGTTTTGCAGATTAAGTACTAGGTCTTAAATTTTGATCTACAAAAGTCTGAAAAGCTGTATACGAAATGGGAGCAAAAATGTTTGGGAAAAAGAAAAGAGAACTACAAATTGGATAAATAAAAACTTAAACAGTATAGCAGGATGGTTTAAAAAAAATAGGCTTTGGAATCAGACAGATCTGATTTAAAAGCTAGGACTTGCCCTTCATAGTTCTATGAAATGTAATAAGTTATCTTACTTCTTCAAGTATCAATTTTCTTGTATGACCCAGCAATTGCACTACTAGGTATTTACCCCAAAGATACAACTGTAGTGATCTGAAGGGGCAACTACACCCCAATGTATATAGCAGCAGTGTCCACAATACCTAAACTATAGAAAGAATCCAGATGTCCATGGACAGATGAATGGATAAAGAAAGACAATTATCATATGATTTCATTTATATGTGGAATTTAAGAAACAAAACAGAGAAGCATACGGGAAGGGAGGGAAAATAAAACAAGATGAAACAAGAGAGGGAGACAAACTATAAGAGACTCTCAATCATAGGAAACAAACAGGGTTCCTGGTGAGGAGAGGGTGGGGGATGAGGTAACTGGGTGATGGACATTAGGGTGGGCACGTGATGTAATGAGCACTGGGTGTTATATAAGACAGATGAATCACTGAACTCTACCTCTGAAACTAATAATATGCTATATTTAATTAATTGAATATAAGTTTAAAAAAGTATCAATTTTCTTAAGTACAAAATCTCACTCATGATAGTCCCTAGCTTAAGGGTTGCTGTAATGCTTACATTATTGTTTAGGCAATATATGTAAAGCATTTAGCAAATTACCTAGTGCAGAATAAGAACTGCAATACCTGATATATAGTAAGATTCTCTAAGACTATGGATATCTTTTTTATGTATATTTTTATATATAATATTCAAGAAAGCTATCACATGCAAGGAAATTCCACCAGTTTTACCAGTTTGAATTATTTCCTTGAAGATTCTAAATATTTTAGCATACTCATTCTGTATGCTTAGTTTAATAGGAGGGTATTGATTTAACATAAGTTTTCCCTGGTTACACCAGCATTTTTTTTTACTTAAGAAGAAAAAATATGCACCCTAAAGAACAGCGTAAGTTTAACTGTGCTTTAATCACAATCTCATTTTTACATGGACTTAACAAACCCAGTGTTCTTTGCTTTCAAGCGAAAGATGAGCCTCTGAATGGCAGCATTTGATAAATGTGGTGTCAAACGCCTAATGAGGCCTAGAAATCAATCAGGCATGTTTCCGTCACTGAGTAATGCAGACAAGACAGAACATGCCTGGGATCAGAGCCCTCCCCTTGGGGTTCTTGTGAGTCTAGGGGAAAAGAGTACCATAATAGTCACCACTTTTTGAAATCTCAGAAATTGCCTTTTAGGAGAAGACTGTGCCCTCTAAAACCCTTTGCTAAGTTTTTCCCAGGATTTGGGGGGGCAGGGACTACCTCTGTGTTGTTCACAGTTCTATTCCATCACATATGGAAAGTGCTGGCCAACCTCTTGTGTGAATGAACCAAACTCTAAGCTTTTTATGGTGATACTTTTCCTGATGGATAAGAGAAAAGCTGAAATGTCCAAAATAGCCCTCAAAGTTTGCACCTTTAATTTAACAATTGATTAGTCATGTCAGTTTTTTTAAATAATATTTTTTATTATATTATGTTAGTCACCATACAGTACATTCCTAGTTTTTGATGTAAAGATCCATGATTCATTACTCACGTCAGTTTTGAGTGAAATAAGCAAAGTTATTTTTATGTTCTTTCCCCTCCCAACAAGCATATATTAGATGCTTAATAAATGTCTACTAAGCTAAGCTAATATTTTCCATTTCCTTTTAAAAATGACTAGCAATGCAAACTTTATACTAATCTAAAGTGTACATAGCTTGTTCTTGAAAATAAAAGGACAGTGTAATGAATTCATGAGATTGGAAATCTATAAAAACCATGAAATCAGAGTTAATTCTAATAAAAGAGGGAGAGTACAAGTGTTGAGTTGAGAAAGAATAAAATATTCTAATTCTAGACTCATACTAATTTTTCCTTAACTACGAGGCATGTTAAAGAGAGAAAATAATGAGCCCATCTGGTTTAAAGTTCAACATGATTGTGTTAAATAAGAGCACCAGGCTATTCTATGACTGCAAAGCACATTTGGTTACCTGTTACAGCATTCAGTGACAACCTAGTTGGAGCAATTTGAACAAGGGAATTAAGGATTCATCGAGGAGAAAATGACAGCAATTCCAGCTACGTACATGTAAGTAATTCAATAAAATACAATTCCTTCCCCAGAATTTATTAGCATATCAAATAGATGAACTCAGTCTATACCCAGACAGTTCCCATTAGAACCCCCTGATACTAAAACAGATGGCATCATTCTGGATAATGTAAAAGGAGTGGCTCTTTAAAAAGACAGACGTAGCTGCAGAATTTTAAGATACAACTAAACAAAACCTGAACCCTGAAATTGTAGGAAAGACATTTTTTGATTTATTAAGTCCATTCCACCTGTTCTTGTATGTATGTCTGAAACATTCTACATATGCTTCCACTCAGACTAGGTAGGAATTTGGGGTTGGCCATATATACTTTCTACTCCACTTCTCTGCGAGGAACGTGTAACTATCTTTGCCCTAAATCTGTATGTTTAATTTTGTGGTAAATATTTTGCTTTGAATTTATAGTGGGACAAACATAAATGCCTCAGAAATGTATTTGCTTCCTAAACCATGTGAATTTCAAAGGGGAAAATATTTTCTTATTTCTTAGAATGTGATAAATGTGATAAAATAGAAAGTAAGGAAAGGAAGACATCTGTGTGATTAAGTAACATGACAACAGAGAGCAAATGATGATCTAGAACCTCCTAGGCTAGGCTTTAAGAAGGTCTGACAGCTTCTGCTTCATGCTCTTAGACCCTTAAGCTGGCGTGCAAGAGGGTTAAGTAACTGGAGGAAGAGGCCCTGTGGGGCGGCCCTGAGGCTGAGATGCAATAGGGCAGCAAAAGCCACATGAAGAAGCATCAAGTGCCAGAGACAGGAGTGAAGAAGCTGTCCTCAGGAGTCCAGCCCCCAGCCATTCCCACAGGGGGCCCCAGACATGGTGGAGCTGAGACAAATCATCTCTTGCCCAAATTCTTGACAGAATTATGAGAAATATTTGAATGGTTGTTATTTTAAGCCACTCTTTCCTCCTCTCTAATTTCCGCATCAAAGTCCCACACTGGTACATATGATCACTGAAGCCAGAGTCACAGGCCTGTGGCGGTGGCAAGGATGTCCACTAATGTGTATCCTGACACTTCCATTACAGGGTGGGACATAACAAGGAAATTTCTCCAGTACATGAAAGGATAATTGTCCCCATGAACAAGACAGATGAGCACGGAACATACCTTATTGCCATGATAGGGAAAATGTGAGCAATTAACTAGGGACCATGCCATAAATTTAGATGCAACTTGAGAGCAGGACTTCATCTGCCAATTTCACCTAGAAAAGAAACTAGCAGGGGTGCCTGACTGGGTTGGTAGAGCATGCAACTCTTGATCTTGGGGTCGTGATTTCAAGCCCCACGTTGGGTGTAGAGATTACTTAAGTAAATAAATAAATCTTTAAAAAAAAAGAGAAAGTCTAGCAAATGCATAGCAGACAGTACTTGTTAAATAAATTAAAGAATTATGGAATTATACATTTTGCATATCTCTCATTTTGACAAATATTAGTATGTCTTTCTTGTTGACAAGAGAGTTTCTATATATTTTTTCCCTTTTGATCACTGTCACAGGGTGGGGATAGGATAAGTGGTAATGGCTTCTGAGGACTATTTGATGAAATTGTTTAAGTGAAAATGGACATAGAATAATTAATACAACCTAGTCAAGTTATTGAATTTCAAGGACAAAGGAATAATACTTTACTTACCAAAAGGAGAAAACACGTTTGATGGTGAATTTTATGTGTCAATTTAACTAGACCATGGGGTATCCAGATATTTGGTCAAATCTTTTTTTTTTTTTAATATCCATCAGTTTACACAGTAACAAGATTTTATTTTTTTTAATTTTTTTAGAATAAATATGTATTGCTTGTAATTGCTGACTATTCAGGCCAATGTGCCATCTGTTCTATCATCAGTTAAACAAGATATGGGGCTAATATATTTTTCTCTCCACTGGGTTTTAGGTACATAGAAATGGGCTGATAATTTTTGGTTCATAACATACTTTTTTAAATAATAATTTTTTATTATATTATGGTAGTCACCATACAGTACATCCCTAGTTTCTGATGTAAAGTTCCATGATTCATTACTTGCGTATAACACAGAGTGCATTTGGTCAAATCTTATTCTGGATTTGTCTGTGAGAGTGTTTCTGGTTGAGATTGACATTTGAATCAGTAAACTGAGTAAGCAAAGTGTTCTCTCTAATATGGATGGACTTTATCCAATCATTTGAAGACCTGATTAGAACAAAAAGACAGCATAAGAGGGAAATTTGCCTCCCTAACTGTTGAGCTGGGACATCAACTTCTCCTGCCCTAGGACTAGAACTTAAACCAATTGGCTTTTCCTCTGACCTTCAGACTTAGAGTGAAAATTATACCATTGGCTCTTTCAGTTCTCAGACCTCTGGACTCGAACTGGAGCTATACTAACGGCTCTCTTGGGTCTCCAGCTTACCAACTGCAGATCTGGGGACTTCTCAGCTTCCATAACCATGTGAGCCAATTCCTTATTTTATATATTTTATATCTACACCTATATAAAAATATGTACACCTATATATCTCTCTCTCTCTCTCTCTCTCTCTCTCTCTCTCTATATATATATATATATATCTCAGGGACACAATATCTACATGCCTTTTTTGGACAAAAAATCTATTTGACAGTGAACTCCAACCAGCCAAGAGATGAATCAAAATAAAGATATTCTTAAATAGGGAGGTTGTGAAACAGCTGATAGCAAGCCTTGTGGTCCCCAAACAGTACTAAGATGTCATAAGCCCAAAAACATGAAAATGACAACTTACCTAGAAAATCAGCCAGAGGGAGGAAGGGATGAGGGCAAATTGAAAAGCACAAATATTCTCATTTATATATTAGCAAAATAATAGATAACATTTAAAAAAACACATCATGGAACAAATGGCTCCAACGGCTTAGGCTTTTTTTTAATAACCTTTTACTGTTAACCTTAGAAGGATTCTTTACAAAGTAATATATCTTCATGAATAAACATTCACTTAAATTTAGCAATTCCTTCAGGGTCATCCATTTTTCTTCCTTTAAAATTATATGGACTTAAATCTAAAAATTTTAATATAAGGGTGTCTGGCTGGCTCAGTCAGTGGAGCATTCCGCTCTTGATCTCAGAGTCATGAGTTCAAGCCCCACACAGGGCATAGAGCTTACTCAAAAATAAATAAATAAATAAAAATTTTTAAAAAATAATAAAGAATAAA
Source organism: Ursus maritimus (assembly GCF_017311325.1). Classification (NCBI taxonomy): domain Eukaryota; kingdom Metazoa; phylum Chordata; class Mammalia; order Carnivora; family Ursidae; genus Ursus; species Ursus maritimus. The sequence continues at coordinate 46,535,339 of NW_024423564.1, forward strand.
AAATTTAATGTAAAAGACAATGGATGTAATCTATTACTTTTTTTCAGAGAGAGAAAGAGGGGGGAGGGGCAGAGAGAAAGAATCTTAAGCAGGTTTCATGTCCAGTGTGGAGCCTGACACAGGGCTTGATCTCACAACCCTGAGATCATGACCTGAGCCAAATCCAAGAGTCTGTTGCTTAACCGACTGAGCCACCCAGGCACTCTGGATGTAAACTGTTATTAATCAGTTATTTCTCTCTAACTTCTCTATCCATGCAGACATAGAAAACATGTTAGAAAACTTTTTTTCTTTCAAAGGATCCCACCAAAATGTTTTCCACGTTGAAAAAGCAACAAACATTCTCAAGCATAAAAGGACCCAGGAAATATAAAAATCTTGGGACTTTTCAGGAACAAACATTTATGCTTTAATTTATGCCAGTAAATCCAATAAAAAGATGAGTTAAAAGTGTGTATAATTAGAATTATTTTTGTTTTTAAATAATGACAGCCAAAACCATCTTCACCCACACAGCTTATTGTCTACATTTATAGGACTTCATCATTCCACTGTCGTCATCAATATAACTTTGCTATTCCAGGAAACTCTTACACAGTAAAATAGAAGTTGCAAATAACTCTTTTGTTCATTCCAAGAATTTCATGAAAGATCCTTAAATTCTTCAATAAAAAAAAACAGAAATGATAGCTTACATCCCCAGACTCAACCCATCACCTCAAAATCCACCAATTTTTAAATATTAGACAGTAACTCTTACCCAGTTCTATTCAAGCCCCTACATGAAAAGTTCAGGCTTAACCCGGACTTCAAATTACATTATTACTTAGGATCACTTCTCATTGGTGATGATAGAACAGCATAAAAGATCAAATCCGAGAAGGAATTAGTACGATGAAAAGATTAAAAGTTTTTGAATCTTGGGGCGCCTGTGTGGCTCAGTCAGTTAAGTATCTGCCTCTTGGTTTCAGCTCAGGTCATGATCTCAGGGTCCTGAGATCAATCCCCATGTTGGGCTCTACATTCAGTGTGGAGTCTGCTTCTCTCCTTCTCTCTCTCCCTCTACTCCTCCGCCCCCGCCCCCCACTCACACACACGTTCTTTCTCTTGTTCTTCCTCTCTAAAATAAAAAAATAAATAAAATATTTTTAAAAAGAAGTTTTCTGAATTTTATAAGAACTTTTTAAAATCCAAGATAATACATTTATTCTCAGTGTGACCTTAGACAATTTACTAAACCTTTCTGAGATTCCAGTTATTTGGAAATTGGTGGTTATACTAACTAGGTCACTTACTTATGGGTTCGAAGGTTGACGAACTATGATCTATGGGCCAAATCTGGCTTTACAGTCTGTTCTTGTACAGCCTGGGAACAAAGAATGTTTTCCACATTTTTAAATATTTGCATAGAAAAAGGAAGAAGAGGACAGACTGTATGTGGTCCACAAAGCCCCAGTTATTTACTATCTGGCCCTTTAGAGAAACAATTTGCTAATCCCTGTGTGATGGTTAAATTTATGTGTCAGCTTGACTGGGCCAAGGAATGCCCAGATTAAACCTTATTTGGGGGTGTGTCTGTGAGGGTGATTCTGGATAGGTTAACATTTGAATCAGTGGACTCAGTAAAGTAGATTGCCTTCCCCGACGTGTGTGGGCTTCATCTGATCCATTGACAGCCTTCAAAAAAGAACAAAATAGAATAAATAAGCAAATGAAGGAGAAATATTTTCCTTGTTTCCTGCCTGCCAGCCTACTGAGCCAAGACATCAATCTTCTTCTGACCTTGGAATGGAATTTATACTGTGGGCTTGCCTGGTTCTCAGGTCTTCAGACTCGGACTAGAATTTTACCACCAACCCTCCTGGGTCTCCAGCTCTTTGTCAACCTCCATAATCACGTGAGCTAATTCCTCATAATAAATCTCTTGTATTATCTATACCCTACTGGTTCTGTTTCTGTGAAGAATCTTGACTAATACACCCTAATAATGATGAATGCTAGAGAGTTGATATAGGTAGTTGAGGTAGGATAATGAAGGGACTGAATCAAAGCAAATTGGTTTTTGTTAACAATTTTATTCATTAGTATAGAGGGAAAAAAGCATTCAATAGGTCAACAATTACCAAGTGCTAGAAGGTGTGTTGATTTTCTCCAGCCACAAAATTTCATCTGGAAAAGCAGCTGCTGGATTCACTAGCAGATTACATTTACAGTAATCCACTTTCATCCTCCAAGATCTGCCTGTCTTCTGGGGCTCCTGGGTGGCTCAGTCATTAAGCGTCTGCCTTCGGCTCAGGGCGTGATCCCAGGGTTCTGAGATCGAACCCCGCATCAGGCTCCTCAGCTGGGAGCCTGCTTCTTCCTCTCCCACTCCCCCTGCTCGTGTTCCCTCTCTCGTTGGCTGTCTCTCTCTCTCTGTCAAAAAAAAAAAAAAAAAAAAATCTTAAAAAAAAAAAAAATCTGCCTGTCTTCTAAACAGAGCAAAAGGTGAATTGAATGGAGCTGTGGTAGAAATCATTCCTGCATTTTCCAAGTCTTTGTGGGCACTACTTTCTGCAATCAAGTAAATGCTGTCTTAGAACCCTTTAGTGAATATAAACTCTTCCTGGTTTGCTTGGGACTTTCTTAGTTTGGGCATTCTAGGACTCCCCTCAGCCCTGGACAAACCAGGTGGTTGCTCATTCTAATATAAAGAGTATAATAGAGTGATTTGGTTGCTTCTAAGTGACCCGGAGAGCTAGGGGAAAGAAAATTATAAACTCAGAGTTTGAAGTTAACCACCCAAGTCTGGGTCAGAACCTCAAACTCTATGACTGACTGCCCTGAAAGGAACATTTCCCTTACATAGGGATTAGATCATGTGTCCACTGATGGCAATTTAAGTAACTATTTTGCCACTGCATGCCATGAAAAGCAAGTGCTCTTTTTACCAAAGGAAACAGGGTTATTACTGCCTTTAAATCTAATCACATCCAAGAATCAATCCCAGAAAATCCAGAGCCAATTCAGGATACCAATCTTTAAGGTTCTGTTCTTCTGGAACCATGTCCAACATCAACTTCGATAATAGGGTTCAATCAGAGAAAAAGAACTGCCATGAGTGATGCAGAAAAAGGAATTTATTAAGAGATTGATTAGGCCTTACAGTACCCTGGGGGTTGTATTTGAAAGCCGAAACCAAAATTTTACTACTTTAAGAGTAAATTCAGTCATTCCAGGTTAAACGCAGCCAATTTAGCATTTGTCGTTTTCTGCTTTTCTCAAAGGAATGGCATGAAAGTTCCCAAAGGAGGGTCATCATAAGAAGCAGGGGTGGGGAGTGCTCTCTTTGGCAGCACATATACAAAATTGGAACCATACAAAGAAGATTAGCTTGGCTCCTGCGCAAGGATGACATGCAAATTCGTGAAGCGTTCTATAGTTTTGCCTTGTAATATGCCCTGAGTCTATTTTCCATTAAAAGAAGAAAGCGGAAAAAAGAAGCAGCAGCAGCAGAGGTGGGAAGTGGGAGATTGGAGGTAGCCTTGTCTCCCTACATAGCCTGGGCCCTACACTCTGCTGCCATCTAGTGAGATTCCAGTCCCACTCAATGCTCAGATGTGTCACGCGTCCACGTTGGCATTTACTGAGGCCGCCAAGTTCCCACCTGGTCTTTGTCTTATGGTCCACACCTCTTTCCTCTGTAGTGTCCCTCATCAAGAATATAAGACTTTCTCAGGTCTACCAAGACTCTCTCTCTTTCTCTCAGCTAACAGCTGTGCTCTCCTTAAGGATATAGGAAAAAATTAGCACACGACACCACCCCAGTTGCACCAGACTTCCATCAAACCCTCTGCCCTTGACACTCTATTTTTTGGCCCTCCTAACCTGGTGGCATGGTGTCCCCATAATACTGTGACGTGGCCTTCTTGTGCGGTTCCAGACAAGAAATGAGAGAGAAAACAGATGCTCATACTATGGGGGAGTCCATCCCTCCTCCTTTACTGAGCACACAAGGCTCCTTCTCAGAGAACTTCACACCCATCCAATTCCATCCTTGACCTCCTCAACTATTCTCCCTGCTCTAGCCCACAGAAGGTTCATCATGCCTGTGTCGCCTGATTTTATTTTTGTTTGTGCTGGATTTATGTTTAAAACTTTGATAAAATATTCTACATATTCCATACACGTTGAAAACACCACACTATGTTACAAATGTTTACAATAAGGCAAACTGGAGCATTCTCCATCTGCGTGGTGACGATGTTGACGCTCCGTTAGTGCCCCGTCTAAAGACTGTTGTCAGACATGTCAACATCCTACACGTCAGTTGAGAAACAGGTTGTACCAAATCCAGGGCTTTTGTTTTAGTTTTTTAAAATATTTTATTTATTTATTTGATAGAGAGAGGCAGCAAGATTGAGAGCACAAGCAGGGGGAGCTGCAGGCAGAGGGAGAAGGAGAAGCAGGTTTCCTGCAGATCAAGGAGTATGATGCCACTCGGGGCTGGATCCCAGGACCCTGGGATCATGACCTGAGCCAAAGAAAGACGCTTAATTGACTGAGCCACCCGGGTTTTTAAATCCAGGGCTTTTAAAACAAAGTAAAATAGTAGAGTTGAGAAATGGAAGTATTACTGATAAAACAAGGACTTAAATTTGTGGCACAAAATTGGAAATGTATACTTTCTACTCTGAGCTTTTCAACACTAGTTGAGAAATCGAAAAACTAATAAAACCTGTCTTTTTTGGTTGCAGCCCATTTAATTTTTAACTGCAAGATCCAGGCTGTATATTGTGAAAACAATTCTTCTCCTTCAATAATTATTGAGAAGAAGATGCGAATTTTCTACACAGGCTGCTAGCAATGATTAATAGATATCGTTTCCTTTTGGACTAAGTTACCAGACCTTGAGTCACCAGCATAGCTCAGAAATCCTGGAGATAAGCAGTAGCCTAAGTGAAAGTACCTACAAACAAGATGTAAGTACATATGAGGATGAACTCTCAAAGTAACGCACAAAAGCCAGCGTGCCCACTTGCCCCTGCCCACCCGATTCTCTGAAAAATTAAAAATGTGCAATGTAAAAATGTATGGAAATACGAATTTACTTAACTTGGCTTTTCTGAGACGGTTAGTGTAAATACACACTTCAAGCTGTTTGTTTTTAGTTGCTGGAAGCAAAATGTGTGAAATTTTTCTAAAGAAACAAAGACTAGGGGCACCTGGGTGGCTTAGTTGTTAAGCGTCTGCCTTTGGCTCAGGGCGTGATCCCAGCATTCTGGGATCGAGCCCCGCATAGGGTTCCCTGCTCAGCAGGAAGCCTGCTTCTCCCTCTGCCACTCCCTCTGCTTGTGTTCCCTCTCTCGCTGCCTCTCCCTCTATCAAATAAATAAATAAAATCTTAAAAAAAAAAAAAAAAGAAGAAGAAGAAGAAGAAACGAAGACTAAATTCTCTTGCTGGAGTGTGACAAAAGATTCTAAGAGCCTCTGAAGCGCGCTACCATATTATCTTCCCTGTGCGTCTAGCGACCATTCCAACACTACCGTCTCCCCCATGAGCTCTCCTCCCCGCCAAGCCCAACCTCAATATGGCTTCTATTAGGTCCTCCCTCAGGGCAGGGCCTGGAAAGATCTCCAAGGTGCTGGGTACCCATGCTGTAAGAACTTTATTCTTATTTCTGATAACATGTGAGGGACAAACAAAATTTTAAAAGAAAGAAAGAAATTAAAAAGAAAATCATTCACTCAAAAAGAAGTTATTTGTAAGTACTGTCAATAAGAATTTGCTGCAGCAATGACCAAATCCCCTCTCTACCTAACCTGGTGTCCTGACATATCCATTACATGTTCAAGCCTCACAGCAGAGTTCTGGCTTCTTACTGCTGCATGCGTTCGGTGGGTTGGGTAACTTTTTTCTAGAAATGTATGAAAGATACATAGATAAAAAATTACAATTGGGGTCAAATTCAGCATTATCCAACTTTTTCCTCCGTTCACTTTCTATTGCCTTTTCTTCTCCTTTCTCATCTTCCTCAAAATCATCAGCACATCTATGGCTTCTCCAGTAAAGTGATACACAGTATGTGGAATGATATTTTCCAGAAGTGTCGAAATCCTTATTCTGATGCTGATGTGAATTCTGAACCTTCATCCAGTGGCGCTTCATCTCCAGATGCTATCAGCAGGCTGAAGACATTAATTATTTAAAAAAATGAATTCCTCCAAACTTGTTCAGTAATTGTTCTAACAGTGCCTAGACAGCGCGTTTCTGTTTTTTCTTGATTGTTTTAGCTGCAATAAGTTTCTTTTTTTACAATTAGTGTTACATCCATCGCAGTCAACTCTTTCAAGGCCCCCAAAACAAAAATTTCTGCCTTATGTGGGTCTGATTTTATCTTGTAAGGTTTTGCCAGAACTTTATTGGTAAAGTGGTCATAGGGTTCAACATGGAAATCTAAAACAAAAGATATAGATCATCAGGATCTGAAAATTTCACTTTAATATCCTGCAGGTTTGTGCAACATTGATTCATCGTATTTCTGTACTAATTCACTCACCTATCTAGAGATTGGAGAATATTTCTAGAGCAGGAAAACCAGCACTTGAAAATTCAGTTTGGATCTGGGCTTCCTACTGTTGCTGCCTTCTCTTCTGGTCTGTCTCATTTATTTTTCAGGACTGTTTCAGTCTTTTTGGGTTTCTATAACAAAATACCACAGACTGGATGGATTATATACAACAAACAGTTATTTCTTATAGTTTTGGAAGCTTCGAAGTCCAAGATCGGGGTGCCAACACGCTTGGGTTCTGCTGAGAGCCCTCTTCTGGACTGCAGGCTGCAGACCGCTCACCATGTTTTCACATGGTGAATGAGTGAGCTAGCTCTCTGGAGTTTTCTAAGAGCATTAATCCCATTTGAGGGCTCCCATTATGACCTAATCAAAGGCCCCAGCTCCTAATACCATCAACTTAGGGGTTAAGATTGCGGTATATAAATGTTGAAAGGACATAAACACTCAGACCTTAGCGAGGACCCCAATTTATTCTCTGCATCATTTTCACTGTGCCATTCTACCCTTGCTTCTGGAAGTTCAACCTCATGGCAGAAAAGTTTTCCCTTGCCAAGGAAAGGTTGGGTTTAATGCTGCATACTTTATTTCCAAGTATAATTACTTCATAGGTATCACTTTCCAAATAAGCACATTTCTCCTGAAGGCATTTCAGTGCATTGGGACTTCCTATCGCGTAGGTAAAGTTTCAATGTAGCTTGAAGGAATGCAAAAGACTTGAGTCATTCTTGAAAAGATACCAAAATTTGAAGATTCTGCATCACCAGGCACATTAGGTTTCCTTTCTTATCTTGCACTTCTAGCAGCTTCTAAGAAATCTGAAGGAGCATCATCTGTTGCCAGGATTCCTGCTTTGAGCCCTCACGACTCCTCCGACCGTGGCTATGATCACTCTTGGGCCATGGCCCCCAGTAACACTGCTCTCATGCCAAGGAGAGATTTTCAACACCTCCTTGACACATTAATCTGGCTTAGTAGTCTCCCAAATTACATGTTATACCCACGAGAGGTGCTTTTTCTCACTTAAAAGCAAAAATAATCATATACATGGGTTCATGTCTAGTGTTCTGTTTTCAGGGGGCAAAGGAATTCTCAAAGGCCCCATTCTAGGAGCACCTAGGGAAGGATCATAGCATAAAAAGGACTGGTTTGGGTGCAGAGGGGGACATATGTGGCCACGCTTTACAATATCATTCCACCACAGGACCTACAGGCCAGTGTCCTTTGTCCACAAGGCAGTGCGTGTTCTGATGACCCGGGCCAAGAATTCCAGCCTCGTTTCCTGTTACTCCCAGTCCTTCCCTTCACACATGTATAAACCTGTATCCCCACGGTACCTCATCTAAACCTCAGCACACTCTACAACCAGGATATATTCTTGCTTTTTTCTTCTCCACTAGAACCCGTCAGAGGAAGGTTGATAAAGTAACACCCCCTCTATCTAATAGTACATATAATAACTACTCGGTTAATATAAATGAGTGAATAAAGCAAATGATGAACATGGCTAATCGCCTACCGGATTTATTTTAATTGTTGGGTACTTACCTTACCTTGTCCCTTGGCAAACAGATGTCTGCTCACTTTCACCACCGCCCCCAACCCAGGCCCCGCTTCCATTATCACCAGTTCACTGTGAGGGCTTTGAGGACAAGAAAAATTAGCTTGTGTTCCCTGAAGCACAGATCACACTGCCTGGAACAAAATTATTATTTTAACTGAATTCACAATATTTTCTCAGGTTGGCTTTTCACCTTGTGTATCACCAAATGGACACCACTTCTATCCTCCAAAACAGGCTTTAAAATACATTTTACAGTCTTCTCACTTTATCTCATAAGATTTACTGCAAATGGAAGTCACTGTGAGTGATTCGACACTTATCATCAAGCTATTATGAAGATTTCAAAATGCTTTAAAATTGATTCGGCAGTTAAATATTTTTCCATTGCTCCTTGGAGAGGCTCTAGAAATCTTCGTCTTTTCCTTCTCCCTGTAACTTTATTTTATTTTGGTTTCTAAACATGTTTGCAGGACATTAAAACAAACCACTGAGACAAATCTATGAGGCAGTTTAAATGAATTGGAATTTGTAAGAACTTTCCTTTTTAATCTGGAACCTCTCGGGAGTAATAAAGGCAACATTTTGCTCTTGGAATTAAATTCATTCTGTCTTTTTCTTTAGAAGCAATAGAGATTCCAGTATTAGGGCTCATTATTTCAGCTTCCATAAGAGTTTAAACACATCTGAAAAGGTGACCAGCTTTCTGAGGAAAGAGACATGAGGAACGAGGAAATCCATGACGTAAAGTTGGAATTGAAGATAGAAATCTGATAGCCAGGTAACACCCTTGTTGGAAAACTACCGGAATTTAGTCAGTGATGAGTTCCAGTGTTAGTTATATTAAAGACGTAATTCTCATGCAAAGGCCAAAAACTATTGTACTTTGTTTTTTGTCATGTCTTCCAATCTTGTCCATTTCCTCACTTGGTATTTGGGTTCATTGTCAAATTATACCATGTTGTGGGTAGGCTTCCAGAACCTTCCCACCACCAACAGTGGCAATGAGATATCTGATTTAAAAGTAGCCCCAGACATCAAATAACGTCAGTTTGATACTAAGAACTTTAAATTCTTCATATATAACAGCATTTCAATACTCTATGCAGAGAGCTATATCATAAATTTAGAGTAGATACTTTTTCCTGAAGTAAAAAAAAAAAAGAAGTTAAAAAAGAAGTTGTGAGGAAAAAAATCAACTTTAACTCACCATGTCCGAGAGTTGGGGGATGGATAAAATAGGCGATGTGGATTAAGAAGTGCACGTGGTGTGATGAGCACTGGCTGTTGTATGGAACCTGAAGCTAATATTACATTGTATGCTAACTACCTGGAATTAAAATAAAAACTTTATAAAATAAGTTTACAAACACTTAAAAATACTTACCCTATCCTAAAGAAGAAAATTATCACTGTGTAATAAAAATTAAAGCTCCCAGGGCACCTGGGTAGTGCAGCATTAAGCATCTGCCTTCGGCTCGGGGCGTAATCCCGGCATTCCGGGATCGAGTCCCACATAGGGCTCCTCCGCTGGGAGCCTGCTTCTTCCTCTCCCACTCCCCCTGCTTCTGTTCCCTCTCTCGCTGGCTGGCTGTCTGTCACATAAATAAATAAAATCTTTAAAAAAAAATTAAAGCTCCCTCTTCTTTTACAACTAAGTCACATCTCATAATAGGAATTTGATATTCAAACAATGAGAAAAATCAGATTGTCACTTTTTGTTGAAGAAGTAACAAAACTACTGCTTTGTTTTATTTATCAAAATATTGTATATTAAACCTTACTCGGGAGTTATTTCTCAAGTTAAGCAAACACAAAACTTATAAGACAAACACAGAAGAACTTTCAGGAAAGGATTCCAGCAGAAACAGGCAGACATTTGTACTGTTACTTAACTAAGAAGAAAAGGAAGTTGCGAGGTTTTGAGCCAAATGTTTGTGGCACCCAGTGTTTGAAGCTAACGTAAACTATTCCTTCTTTGTCCACCAGAGTCAACCATTTACCTCACTCCCAAACTCTCAACTGAATCACAGGAACACAGACATCTCAGCAACGTCCTGGGAGATAAAAGGAACGAAAGAAAGCAAATACTAAACTTATATCATTGTTTTCAAAGGAAAAATATTTAAAGAAGCTTCTCCAACTGGTTTTCTGTTTTGCTGTTGTTTGATTTGGGTTTGGGGAGTGGAAGATGCAACCTCATCTTTGGGATCTAGTTTTCTTCAAGTGCACAGCAATGTATGTTGTCTTCCAAATTTGCAGAGTCCTGGTGGAAACATTAAGAATTTTAGGGAATATTAACTGCTCTGTATTCCCTTCGATTTTTGTTATTTCCATTTTGTGTAATCAGAAAAAAATAACTAACTTATGATATTAGAGATAATCAGTCACAGAAGATCAGAAAATTAACTTTCCCTAAAGTGGATCATTAATTTTTATATCAATCACTTAAGAAGTGGTACTGAAATACATCCGGCATTCAGGAGGACTCAGATCAAGCCTGAAACAACAATTTAGGACCCAAGAGTGCAGAAGAAGTTTGCAAACTCAAAGTGAGTGAAAGTAAGCAACCCATGGCACATTTATGCTCCTCTTGAATCTCTGTCTTATTCTAGTCATCTATATTCCCCACGCTTGTCACTAAAGTTCCTGGACATAAGAACCTGAAAGATACAATTGTGTGCTTTTATAAATATTCAATTAATGCGCACTTCATAATTTCGAAATTTTTGTGACCAAATAAAGACCCTCATCTCACAACAACCGTTGAATCTACCCTTTTCTTTCTTTAAGAGCACAATGCCAATTTGCTTAAAAAAAAAAAAAAAAAAAAAGCAACATCACGGAATGAAAACACCAAAGAAGAAATACTTTGGGAGGATGGCATAACAGAATAAAAATTCTCTAAAGAGATAGCCTCGATTTATCATTTTTTCCCTCTTATCCGCCGGAAAAGATCTTCAGTCTCCCAAGAATCAGTTTTGTTTATCCAGCAGATAAACAAAAGAGTCCACGATTTATAATGTAAGAATGATAATAAATTAGAATGCCGTCATGTATAGTCCCTGTGGCATTTTTTATCTAGCAGCTGTCTCCTCTGTCTCTGTTAATTCTCAAAAACGAAACTAAATCTAGATAGTCCTCTTATAAATTGTGATATATTTCTGGGAACTTTGGAAAACCTTCAGCTACACTGCAATTGTGTCACACTATATATAGTAAGAAAATTATATTTTTGTCAACTTCCTGGTAACTGTTGGAATTAAGTCAGGCTTTTATGAAAAATCACCAAAAAACCTTTCTAATTATAGAATTACCATTTAAGTAACTGATCACAAATTCTAATTTGCTCTAGTATTCTATTAATTTTTTTAAATTACTAATATCATGTTATCAGACATCAATAGAAGCATATTGTAGTGCTTAGGAAAATGCCTGATACAAAGTAGACATTCAATAAATATTTTTTTAATAAGCGATGAAAAAGGGGCTCCTGGGTAGTGTAGTCATCGAGCATCCGCTCCTGGTTTCGGCTCAGTTCATGACCTCAGGGTCATGGGATCAAGCCCTGTGCCGGGCTCCACGCTCAGTGTGCAGTCTGCTTAAGACTGTCTCTCCCTAGGGCGCCTGGGTGGCTCAGTCGTTAAGTATCTGCCTTTGGCTCAGGGTGTGATCCCGACATTCTGGGATGGAGCCCCACATCAGGCTCCTCTGCTGGGAGCCTGCTTCTTCCTCTCCCACTCTCTCTGCTTGTGTTCCCTCTCTCGCTGGCTGTCTCTCTCTCTGTCAAATAAATAAATAAAATCTTTAAAAAACAAAAAAAAGACTATCTCTCCCTCTTCCTCTGCCCCTCCCAAGCCACCCCCTACCTGCCGCATGCACTCTCTCTCCAAAATAAATAAATCTTTAAAAATAAATAAATAAATGATGAAAAAGATACTCTTAACTTTATTATCTACCTTCATGTAAACCAAAGTTTTGTTTTCCTGTTACTATAATACCTAAATGTAAAACATTCCATCTGATTTGAACCATTAGCCCTACCTAAAATAATCTGAATTTTTAAATTTAGCCAGACCCACTACATTCTTAATAGGACATGGACCATGCAGAAAAAACTACAGGGGTATAACAATCAGCCTCCTGCCCATAAAGAGCTTACAAAATAGGAAGGACAAGTACATTAATAGTTATAAGACAAGAGAAAATACAAGGTTGGAAGACAAGGGAGTATACAAGAGTTAACCAAGGAGCTTAGCAAAGGTGTCATGGAAAAGGTAACATCTGAAATAAATTACAGAAAGAGGTAACAAGTCTTTGGCATATCACATTAGAAAAATAGGCTATCCCAAGCAAAGAAAACACAATGTACTTTTTCAGGTCTATTCAAGGAACTATGACTAACCCACTTTTACTGGAACAAATGGTCAATGTAGAAATACAGTGCAAGAGAAGCCTGAAAGTTGATGTTCAGCTTGGGGCTGGAGTCTATACTTACTGTGGTAGGTAAAGGTTTAAGGTTTGTATGCATCAGGATCTGAAGCAATTGGCACATTCCGATGGTATCAATAAGGGGAGTTGGAGGAAGACAGTATTTACAAAGGGTGTGTGGGCTGAGTAAGGGGTACCAACAAGGGATAGGAACAACATCCTGCCACAGCAGCAGGGTCAGCACCACTAGTCCCAAAGGGGAAGTGGAAGGAAGTATTACTGCAACCTGCAGAGAGAAGCTATAACTATAAGAAAATGCCTCCTGACATGAAGCAAGGCCTTCTGTGGAGGTGGGCAGGCAACCTATGGGTAAGCAAGGGCGGGGGGGGGGGGGAGGGGGGGGTNNACCGTAACTTCCTGTTTGCTCCCTCCAATCTGCTGCCAGTGCCCGCTGCTGGCTAAATCCAAATGGAAGCCCGAGGCAAGGAAGCCCATTGATACAGTCCAAATAGGTCTTCCCCCCAAGGCATAGAGCAGGGCAGAGAAAGGAATGGATCTGAAGGGGCAGAAGGCAAATATCTAGCACAAAGTTTGGGGGGCATAACTCTTTTTTTTTTTTTTTAAGATTTTATTTATTTGACAGAGAGGCAGTCAGCGAGAGAGGGAACACAAGCAAGGGGAGTGGGAGAGGAAGAAGCAGGCCCACAGCGGAGGAGCCTGATGTGGGGCTCGATCCCATAACGCCAGGATCACGCCCTGAGCCGAAGGCAGACGCCTAACCGCTGCGCCACCCAGGTGCCCCTGGGGGCATAACTCTTAGGCAAATTAATCCAACAGTCTGGTGTTAATCCAATAGAATCAAGAGATGTGTAGTTTAGGAAACTAAGAACATAATAAAAAAGACTAGTAAAGAAAGTGAGAAATTGGGCCATGGCAGTGGAAAAAGAAGTGAAAATTTGTCTATGAGAAATATTACAGTGATAAATTTTGGGGCTTCTAAAGGATTAAATGTATGGGGAAAGGAAAATTAGATGTCCAGAATTTTAAATCTCAGTTCCTGGGAGAATAGGCCATTTTAGAAACCTAAAAATTAAGTGCTGGACTTTAGAGTACAATAGATAGAATTTCTAAGTCCTTCTCACGGGAATGGGGTACACTGGAGAATGTGCGCTAAGAGTAGTATCTTAGAAGTCAGGCACAAGCCAAGGTCACATCAGAAAGCATAAGAAAATGAATCCAGATCAATTTGGGGCCCAATATCACCCCTATACTCTTCCTTAAAAAAAAAAAAAGCTGCTTTAAAAAATCATACTGCCGATTCCTCTCCCAAAAAATATTATCCAAAAAAAAAAAAAACCAAAAAAACCCAAACATGTAAATGGGTAAGTCGTAGGGAAGGACAAGTGGGAACTATCTAACATAGAATGAAAAGCAAACAACTGTAGTAATTGTAGTTATAAAACAAACTGCACAGTCATAACTCTTGAAAGGCTGTGTAAAATAAAATCAGTAATTTGGCAATAAAACAAATAAAAATCCAAGAATATACCAAACAAGGAGTAGGAGAGGTCGGAGGGAAGAGCATCACTGTCAACCATTAAAACAGTGTGGTAGTGTCAGCGGACTAATCACAGAGATGAAGAGCAAAGAATGATGCATCTGGAAGAGACATGTGTGCATGTAGCAAAAAAAAAAAATGTTTTTAAAATTAGGGAAGGGGAGGGGCGCCTGGGTGGCTCCGGCCAGAGTCCTGGGTTTGAGCTCCCCCCCACTGGGGTTCTCTGTTCAGTGGGGAGTCTGCTTCTCCTTCGCCTTCTGTCCTTCCCCTCCTCCTGCTCTTGCATTCTCTCTCTCTCTCAAATAAATAAATAAAATCATTTTAAAAATAAAAAATAGTACTAAATAAATAAAATAAAATTAGAGAAAGGGAAATATGGATCGCTCAATAAATTGTTTGGAAACAGCTAATCTTTTGGAAAAGATTAACATAAGATTTGTTATCATTTAGGAATGGCTTTATGTGCAAGTAGCAGAAATCCCAACTAACAGTTGCCTAAAAAAAGTTGGGGGGAGGGTTACATGCTTGGCCAACAAGACCTCTGGGGATAGGCATTTCAGGACTGACAACAGCTCAACAATGTCACCAAGAACCAGGTTGTTTCTCTTTCTACTCCACCATCGTTACTCTGCTGGGTTTGTTTTCGTCCTTACCACCTCAGGATACAGACAGGTGTCAGCTGTACCTCATGACCTCAGGCCTGTGTTCCAAGCAAACAGAAAGGGGAAGGGCAAAGGGCAAAATGGCCATGCCAGTCCACACATGCACCCAAATCTTGCCAGTGATGGCATCTGTAACTGGATTATTCTTCCTAAATCAGTAAGCCTGAATTCCTCTATGATTCTCAGTATTTTGAATTATCTTAAATTTTATTTTTAGCACAGACCACTTACTAGATTCCTTCTTGTGGAAATGAGCTGCAATGAAAACTTACTTTTATGTACCAAACCCCCGGGAGTACAAAAATTATGGGTTGTCTTAGCAATAATGCTGAGTCTCTAAGAACTTTATTTAATGCATTTAGATAACTTGTGTATTTCCAAGTATCTAATTGCAACTGTTAAAAATCATTCCCAGCATGATCTTCCCAGAAGGGGAAGATGTGGGAATGAGAAGAGAAAAATCAACCTACAATGAACTTTTCAATACCTACCTCTATTTTCAGATTTTGCTTAAATATTCTGTTCTACCTTAGAAGATGTGCATTTTTACCACACAGATGAATGTAATTTTTAAGAATCCAACGATATCATAGAGTACCAAAAAGATTGCTAGATTTTGGAAAGAACAGAAATGTCTGTGCTTGAGTTAGAAATAAAGCCTCACCGTTCCCTAAACTAAAATGGTTCTTGTGATTAACTACATGATATACTGAGGATTTTAATCAGGTTAATTACCTCATAATGCATAGGTTAATCATACTAACATTGGTGGCAGAAAGGTAGTTAAAGTCCAAAAGAAGAAAATGGTATTTAATTTCGGGTGACAGATTTTTCTTCCTTCCTGGTCTTCAGATAGCTCAGGAAAGTCATTTTCCACATGCCATTTCCTAGTGAGTCAAGACGCAGCCCTTTAATAACCACTCTGGACTTCCTCTTAGGAATTCCTAGGAGTGGTGGAGAGGACAGGCGTCCGACCAGGCTGCTTTTCAGTCCTTAGCATGCCACTCAGTTATTCCACGTAAATAGAAAGAGGTTGGACACTGGTGTTTTAGGTTCCCTTCATTCTCTTCTCCACCAGTGGGAGTGTGTCTGATTCATGGAAAAGAGCAATTGCTATGCTAACCAAAGCCTGTTACACCATCGCTCTAATGTTAGTGCTGATCCTAGCTCTCTGCTGAGGACATTTGTGATCTCTAACAAGTCACTTGACATGTTTGGTTCTCAGCTTCCTCACTGGTAAGATAGGTGGCATTGTGAAGATGAAGAAAGATCATGATTCAACAGTGTCTTGCACGTAATAGCCATTTACTATGTTTTAGCTGTAATATCTATTATTTTATATTGTATTGTTAAGATCCTATCCATTTTTTGAGGCTCCTACATTCATGTCCAGCTTTCTCAATGAAACCATCACTGCTGGAAGGGAGTCTAAACAATCTGCCCTCACTGATTTTTGTAAGACATATTATCTGTCCTATTTGAGAATTTAATTACATCCTGTCTTATAAGTCACTCCCCAGCTTTCCCGTGTTCTCCCAGGAAACCTTGATTCTAAAGGGTCTGATGTCCTAATCCTGACCAAAGTGGGAGAAATACACACTGCAGTCCAACAGCCCCCGTATTCTGAAGTAATTCTGTGCCCTATACTTCATGCAAATGGATGAGCTCCATCCAACTTGCTTGTCCACTAAGCAGATTTTCCTTCCGGCTCAGGTTTCCTTGCATTTAAGCCTGGGTGTCCAGAACCTAGCATCTTTCCCTGAACCCATTCCCTTTCGTCTGTATCTCTCACTACCTCCTGCCAATCTTCTCCCCCAAGAGGGATAAGATTATCCGTTCCTGCTTCCTGCTTCCACCTACCAATCACAGGTAAGGACTATGTTAAAAGTATACTGATCACATAGGATCAGAATATATACACTAGTAATGCCTATTCAAGTTTTCTTTGGTTTCTAAATTGTCTTTGTCAAACCCTCCTTCCTGTGATTTCATCAACATGACCTTGAATACAGTCTATCTAACTTGCCCACAAACCCACATGAGGCCAGGCCTGCAGCCTGACAGATACTGTGACGGAACAATTGAGATTGTCCAGACCCTTAAGGAGAAGTAACCAAGTTTATACTTTGTCATAAGGAGAAACCCCTGAGGGTTTTCAAAAGGGAAGTGACATGATAAAATTTGCCTTTTAGGAAAATCAGCCTGAGTGTAGTGTGAAGACATCTGGATAATATCTTTTTATTATAAACATCAAACCAGTTATGAAAGGAAGGAAAAACCTGAAGGGCCAGATGCCCAAAGAGGCTAAGAGAAAAAGGTCTGATGCTGGGAAGTGGAAATGAGATGAAACCAGAGAGGGAAACAAACCTTAAGAGGCTCTTAATCATAGGAAAAAATGAGGGTTGCTGGAGGGGGTTGGGAGGATGGGGTAACTGGGTGATGGACACTGGGGAGACTATGTGTTGGAATGAGCACCGGGTATTGTATAAGACTGATGAATCGTTGACCTCTACCTCTGAATAGGTCTCTGAACAATAGAGGTCTCCGAACAATAATACACTGTATGTTAATTAATCAAATTTAAATAAAAAATATTTTTTAAAAAACTTCCTGATTCGGTTAGTTTAGAATAGAGTCCAACAAATCACTTTGAGAACCACTGCCTTACAACAGCGTTTCCAAAACCTCAATTATAAAAACCACCTACAGTGCTTATTAAAAATAAAGAGTCCTTGTTCCACCTCTGATCACCTCTGAATCAGAGAGTTCAGGGGAGGTGTTCAGGTACCTGTTTTTTTTAAAAGGGCTTCATGGGATTCTTATAATCAGCCAAGTTTGTACAGTGCTGCCATATGCATCCTGTGAGGTAGCTTCTATTATTAGTCTTACTTTACAAAAGGAAAAACAGAGGTTTAGCAAGCTTAGTACCAACAAATGGCAAAGCTCTCAACCCTTCTCCTAGAGGGCTCATGCTCAAATACGAAAAGTTTCTTGTATGGAAGTACTACGAGCCCTTCGATAAAAGGGACTTTATCTTATTTATCTCAGGATCTCTAAAACCTGGCAAGATGCAGATAGAATGGTTGGTTAGAACCAAGCCCTGTAAAATAATGCTATGCTTATATAAAATTTAAAACACAGAGCAGCTAACAACAAACAGACAAAAAAACCCCTCAGTTCAAACCACCTGTGAAACGCAGGGAGGCAGAATCAAGTCATCATTTAAATGAACTGACTAAAAAATTAAATCGAAATTCTCAACTCAGTAACTCTTAGTAAGCAGAGAAAAAATAGATATTGATTTTGATGCCAGAAAATGTCTTTTACTAAGTATTTTATAACTGGCTTGACATTTATAATAAAAAGATATTTCCCAGGTGTTAAAAGCCTTAAAAGTGCCTTGCAAGTGTTTTCCTAGCTATTCCAGGATTTTCAGAAAATGAAATCTCACTGTTTGCAGCAAAGGTATTACATATACAAACCATCCTGACAATTTCTTCCTCTAAAATGCCCCGCAATTAGATTGAATGACTTTTAAAATATATAGTATTTTGTATTCTTTGATGGTAAACTTATGTAAATAATAATGGCTAACATTTAGTAAGTACTCTATGTCTTTTAACACATTTAGTCCTCATAACAAATATTTAAGGTAAATATTATTACTTTCATCATTTGCACATAAGGAAACTCAGGCGCAGCGAGGTATGAGGCCTCCCTGAGTTGGCTTAGCCAGCAAGTGGTGGAACCGCCAGTGAAACCAGGCCGTCTGGGGCCCGAGTTCGCAGGCTCAACCATAATGTTGTGCTGTCCCCTATACTTTGAATAAAGAACAGATATCTTCGTTTCACTTACTTTCTGAATTTGTATCTCCAGGTGTCATTATTTGCAATAATAGAAGTGTATTATAGATGAAATTGGGACAATAAAGAGGAAATAATAAAGAATGATCTCTCTGGGCGCCTGGGTGGCTCAGTCGGTTAAGCGTCTGCCTTCAGCTCAGGTCATGATCCCAGGGTTCTGGGATCCAGTCCCACATCGGGCTCCCTGCTCAGCAAGAAGCCTGCTTCTCCCTTTCCCTCTGCTGCTCCCCTTGCCTGTGCTCTCTCACTCTCTCTCTCTCTCTGTCTCTGTCAAATAAATAAATACAATCTTAAAAAAAAAAAAAAGGAATGATCTCTCAACAACAAAAAACGGTGCTTCATTTGGGCGGTGCCTAGACAAACGAAGAAATAGGCGGTCATTACACTTACAGGGGTTAGAAAACTGGCTGCCAACGATTTTTCAAAGAGCGATTCTGCCAAACCACTTTGAACATTTTCTTAATTCAGTCTTGCTACAATGCTTTCCTAGGGGATCCAGTCAAAGGATCATGCTCCCGGTGGTCTGATGGGTGCTGATTTTTGCTGTTCATCTCACATCCACCCTTTGGGGTTACAGGATTGCCATGTAAGCTGAAATCACTGCCTCTCAGAATGGCAGTGGAAAATTTGAACGGATTTGAAATCCCCAGACCCACTGTGCTTCTCTTGCCAGTAAAAGCAGACCTCCCTCCCATCTCCCTTCTCCTGCTCGAGAATCCTGAAATGACCCTATTGAGAAAGGATGCTATTTCTGACTTTCTCACTGAAAGCACACTGACATAGATAAACATTTAAAACACACAGTAAGTTTCATTAGTTTTATAACGCAAGGTACACAACACATTCATAAGTATTTGTTGAGTGGAGAGTTGGACAAAGTCTTAGATAAGCCTGTCTGTTGTATCTATCAAATTCCAGACTCTGGTGAGGCATATTAAAGCAAGAATCTAGTAGGTTCCAATATTTTCTTCCTAAGCTTATTTGCCTAAATCCAATCTGAATAAAGGAAGATAATTACACTAAATTTATAAATGTTGAATCTACTTTCTGAACAAAAGAGCCCTCCACTTTCAATCAATAAAGATAAGAATGAAGCCAGATT
This sequence comes from Ursus maritimus, assembly GCF_017311325.1. NCBI lineage: Eukaryota > Metazoa > Chordata > Mammalia > Carnivora > Ursidae > Ursus > Ursus maritimus. Next base: position 46,555,067 of record NW_024423564.1, read on the forward strand.
TTCCCAAGACAAGAAAAGCTTAAAGTAAAATTTATTAATTCTACCTACAGTGGCTTTTTATTTTCTAAAATATTTTTTATTTTTATCACAATAATACATGAATATAGTTCAAAAATCAAATGGGACCAAAAGACTTATAAAGAAAAACAATTATTTTCTACGCTATCCCTCCCAACCTATCCATCTCACTTTCTAAGGGAAAACACTTCTTTTTTTTTTCTTATTTTATTTTAAGTTGGTTCCACATTTATTATGTGGGGCTTGAACTCACAGCCCTGAGATTAAGAGTTGCATGCTCTACTAACTGAGCCAGCCAGGCACCCCAGGGGAAACACTTCTGAAGTCCTTTCACTATTATTTTGGCAGTTCATGTCAAATTTCAAAATAATCTTTTTAGGTTGCTATTTGTTATTTAGCTATTCTAAATCTTATTTATTCACTACTATAGTGTGTGCATATTTAAATCTGTTTTCCTTCTCTCTATCTAATCTCCATCTTTCTCCCAACACAGTTATATAAAGTTTTGGTTATAATTGCTAAGCTCTGTTTATACTTTTAGGACTTTGTGAAGCCAAGAACTTTACGGTGATTATATTTCCTTTCCTGTACAAATTTCCTGGAGTTTCTCAGTGTTTTTCTTTTCTTCATGAAATGTATTTTTTATAATAATCCTTTTTTTTTTTTTTTTAAGTTTCAATAGAGCACATCCTCTGTGAAAACTCTGTTTTTCCAGAGACTTCCCTCTTGGGGTCTTCTGTCTTCCTGCTGCAAGACGGGCCATTTCTCAGATTTATTTCATGACTATCATCCTCAGACTGAACTTCTGGATCCCATTCTGTCTCATGTTGGTTTCCTTCTGTATTTTACTGGAGTATATTCTCTATCAAGCTCCACTGAGAAATCAAAGTCACTCAGGGGAGATACACATCCACAACTAAAAATGCATTTGAGCTACCCTCCACTTGAGTTACAATGTGAGTATAGGACGCTTACTTAGAAGTCACTTTTCCTCTGAAATCTGTATCAGTGCTATATGCCTGGCACCTCCCAGAACAATTCCTAGCACATATTTGGCACTCAATAAATATTTATTAAATGTATGGATGAATGAATGTGATGCTTTTTCAAAACTCTCTTTAATTCTCTTCTGTTTCCTGCCATATTTCTGTATTTTCCTTTCTTTCATTGTTCAAGCTCCTCTCCCAGAAATACAGCGATCGTCTTTTGCCTATTCACATTTAAGAAAAAGGCTCTGAAAAATGGATGGAGGCTACTATCCACCTGAGTGGTTCTCCAAATATGGTCCTTAGCTTTACCTGGAAACTTGTGAAAAGGCAAATTCTCTGGCTTAATCCCAGTCTTAGTGAATCAGAAACCCTGAAGTTGGGACCACCCCCCCCCCGCAAAATCTGTGTTTTAATAAACCTCCAAGTGATCCCAATGCACACCAAGTTTGAGAACCACACAGGTAGGGCCAAGACTGGCAGCCATTGCTTTTGGGCTACCTGGAGACGAGTGAGCGCTCATACAGGGAAAGCCTTTCTATAGGACTGCTCATTTCTTCAGGGAAGGAATCTTGGGTCTCTGGCCCACAAGATAAATATCTAACCGCTGGTGTTCTGCTGGATGGTTGAGAGCAGAACACAATGACTCATGCCACGATGACAAGATGGACAAAGTGACTCTTGGATCTCTAGAAGTCCTGTAATTTTTGAACAAAGAGCCATCATTCCAAGTCTCTAAGATAACTGTCTGTTTGGACCACTAATTCAGTTTCCTGTACCTCCTTTCTGAGACAGTATCCTTTCCATAAACTGTAATCCCCTGCGGTAATTGAGTATGTCTCTGTTCTTGCCACCTGCAAAAAACCTGAAAAATATGGTGTAAAATTATAAACACTTGTCATTATATGTACTATTTGAATTTCTTGCAACACAAAACGTGTGTTGGGAAACAAAATAATTCCAGCTCTTCTCTTTGTTACAAAGTACAGTTCATGTATTTCCACCAAGGACCATTAGGTGGCACTTTCTGCTCTGCTTATAATCACTACTTTTCTTTTCCTTTGGGGCAAACCTTTCATGGAGTTCTTTGGCAGGTTGTTAATAAAGATAAGAATGAAGCATTAGTAAAGAGTCAAAGAACGTCTTATAATTGTTGACCGTTCTGTCACAAGTTGCATGTATTTTTACCTTGCGCGGTAGGAAATCTGAACACAAAATTCCAAATTCAACAAACTACCACACAACTACCTTAATCTAAAATGTAAAATGTTAGTAAGCTTATCACTCCAAGGATACTTTTCGCCCGTGCAATAGAGTCCAACCAAACGAAGTTCAACAGCAAGACAGCTCCTGCCAATAAACACAAGTTCCCTACACAGAGTGATAATGATGTTCCTTTGGCTTTTGCAGAAATTTTATTCTTACAAGTTTAAATAATGGGCAAATCAGTATTTCATTGATCACTGGAGGATTTTTTTTTTCCTTATTTGAGAGGAAATCCTAAAGATTTTTCTTCAAAGTTTTCCTATGTATCTAAATTCTACTCATCCTTTAAGAATCTGCTCACACTTGATCACCTCCGACAAATCTTTACCTAAACTAACTCTATTCTAAGCTGAACTAGGTGTTCTGCATACCCCTCCTCAGTGTTCTGCATACCTCTCGCAGGACAGTTACCACACAGTCTTAAAATTGTCTTTTTGTGAGTTATACCCCCCTTAAAGAGCAGGGCTATGTCGTAATCACTTCTATAGCCTGTTCCGATAGTGAGCATTGCCACAGCGCACAGTGGAGTGTCTAGTTAGATTTGCATTTGAAAAGCAATATAGGTCCTTAATTATTTGCCGAGACTCCCTTGATGATCATTCTTTTTGTTTTTATTGTTGTTATTCTTTTTTTTTCTTAGAAGTCAGCAATCCAGTTAACTAATGAAGTATATTACAAAGTAATACCAGTTAATAGAGGGTGAGATTGAGAAAGAAAAGAAAAGATGACTGAACTGGAAGAGATGGCCAGAAACAGACTTGTATCTTGCATGAGTGACGCATTAGTTGGTTGTTTCCTGTCCTTTAAAATGTCATAGAGTCTTAGAATATGTGAGTTTGGTCGTTTGGAGTTTTTCTGCAAAACCCTCACCTTATGACACTAATGTCTTACTAAATGACATATATTTTCAGAACATGAAACAGGGCAAAACAATCACGTGGTTGCTACAAGTTTTCCAAAAGTTCAGCAGCATTGAAAAGTCAAGCACACAAATTATAGTCACTGGCATACAAATTATCACCTGCTGGCAGCTCCACGAGGTAAAATAGAAACTTGCTTCCTTTAAACTTCAGCGGGTCATCTATTATTGGATTTGGAGGATTTTAGTTGTTTTCAGGGAAATGTATAGAGACATTCTAAACAGACGTAGTAAAATGTGCTTTCAGTAGAAAAGAGGAATTTCACAATGAGTGATTCTTCAACATCTCTGAGGATGAACTGTGAAAAAAACTGATCAGATGACTAAATATTAGAGAAAATATTATTAATGACTCGATCTATGTCTTGGCTGCAAAATGTGGAGCCTGTCTAAAGAGATAATTAAGGAAAACAAGACAGTAACCAGCCTTCTTCCTTGGCCAGAAACATCCCTGCTTTCAGGGTATAAAAATGTGTGAAAGTGACCCAGAAAAGCCCCTCTCGCTGGAATGTAGCCCAGCTCTCTTGCCTCTCGAGCTGGCTTCCAGGCAGCCCAACAGCAAGACTAGACAAGAAGCAGAGTGGAGTGGGGGAGAAGAGGATGAAGAATGTGAGTGGCCAGGACTTTACTTCTGTTTATACGAAACTTCCCTTCATCAAGTTCTTTTCAACAGTGTGTCTGTATGAACCTGCAAAGAGTAAAACTGTATAAAATAAACCCCTTATTTGGTTTCAATCATATCTTCACTAAGAGACTTAACTAGGCAGGTTTAACTTAATTTCATTTCATTTTGTTGTTTGGAGAGGAAGCAATGGGCTGTGTCATCTCCATTCTGGGATGTATCTTGGTCTCCTGAATGACACGGAAGGCTGTGTCTTTTCGTTCTAAGAGTCAGAAAGCACAGAGGCTGCAGATTCAAGTCCTGGTGCTGACATGACTTTGAAACTTGGGCAAGTCATTCTGTGAGCTGTAGTATCTCCTAAAATAGCAATGATGGGAATGATTACTTCACATGACTGCTGCATGAGTCAGAAAAGGTAATAGTAATGACCACCAAAATTTATAATCTTGGAATAAATTTCTAAAAAGTAATTGTGCATTGAGAGATGGAATTATACACTAGTCTATTGTAGGCAAAAGACTCTTTGACAACAATATTTCTTTTTGAGAACAAGAAAAAAAGAGGAAAAATGAGAAAAGCTTAATTGGAGTCAGTCATAAGTCTAGCTAAAGAATCTAAGAAAAGGTAGGCTCGCTGGCCACAAAAGTCACAAAAAGCCAGTGTTTTGTTGGGGAGCGATCTGCAGGTCTGGGTTTTCTCTTCAAAATGTGGGCCAGTTGGTGTGTGTTCCTGAAACCTGGCTTATAGGTTGACTCCAAAAAGCCTTGAGACTTGTCCTGTAGACACATCCACTACTCAGAGTAGAAAAAATTAGTTTACTATTCAGTTTACTTAACTTCTTGCAATGAGCAGAAATGGCCCAGCTATTCCTACTATCACCTGCCAGAAGATTAGATTCAAAGTAGGGCTAAGCACGCTTGGGGCTTGAGCCATTTCTCTCCTCACTATGACCTAATGATACCTCTTCTCCACCGTAAGAAATTGCAATGCTATACCGATGAAATAAATCAATCACTCCCATCAGTTTCAAATGCACCAGTTTCGTACAAGCATCCAAAGAACAATTTTAAAATAACAGTTATCCCTTTGTAGAAGGCTTTCCACAAGTACTATTTCAATTTACTATTGATAGACTTTAAGGAAATAGAATGTCACAAGAAACCTCAATCAGCCATGCCTAAGTAAGGAAATCTCCATAAAATCCCTAAACAATGGGGTTCAGAGAGCTTCCAGGTTGGTGAACACAGAGAGGTGCTGGGAGAGTGGGATGTCCAGAGAGGGCACCCAAACACCCTCTTCACCTTGCCCTCTGCATCTCTTCTATTTGACTCTTCCTGTGTTGTATCCTTTTATACACTGGTAACAGTAAGTAAAGTGCTTCCTGAGTTCTTTGAGACATTCTAGCAAATTATCAAATCTGAGGAGGAGGTTGCAGAAACCTACAATTTATAGCTAATCATTCAAAAGTACAGGTGGCCTGGGACTTGTGAATGGCATCTAAATTGGGAGCAATTTTGTGGGACTAAGACCTTAACTCGTGGAATCTGAAACTAAGTCCAGGGAGATAATGTCAGAATTGAATTGTTGGGCACCCAGTTGGTGTCCAGAGAGATGGGAAATTGGTTGATGTGAGAAAAAAAAAAACCCACTTATTTGGTGTCAGAAATGCTATGAGTAAACATAGCTTAAGTATTAAGAAAATTTTGAAGGAAAATAAATTTTTAATATTTTAGAGTTTACAAGTAGTTAGAAATGAAAATTTATGTTCATATGAAAACCTACACATGAATGTTCAGAGCAGCTTTATTTGTAACAGCCGGGTACTAAAGACCCAAATGTTCTTCAATGGGCAAATTGCTTAATAAACTTTGGGACACCCCTACAATGGAGTACTATTTATCAATAAAAAAGAATGAACTATATATAGATACCCATGACAACCTAGAAGGTCCTCAAGAGCATTAGGCTGATTGAAAAAAAAAAGTCAATTTCAAAAAGTTGTATTCTGTATGATTCCATTTCTAATACATTCTCAAAATGTCAAAACTATAGCAATCAATGGAGAACAGATTAACAGTTTCTAAAGGGCAGGGGTATGAATGGGGGGCAGCAAATACAAAGAAGCAGCATGATGAAATTCTTTTGTGGTGATGGAATAGTTCTGTATCTTAACTGTGGCGATGGTTTGTAATCTATACATGGGATTAAATTGCGCAGAGCTACACACACAAAGGAATGCAGGTTAAACTTAGGGATGGGTAAATAAAGTCTGGTTTATTTAACCAGACTAGTTAGTAGTCTAGTTAATTTTAATAGTCTAGTTAACAGTAATTTTAGTAGTTTAGTTAGCATTTAATAGACTAGTTAACAGTATGTACCAATGTCAATATTGTACTATAGCAATATAAGAGGAAACTACTGGGGGAAGCTGGGGGAAGGGTACATGTGTGAGACTGTACTACTCTACAATGTTCCATAAGTCTATAATTATTTCAAATGCAAAGGTAAAAAATAAAAAAATAATAGTTAAAATAATATCTATAACAACTGAGATTTAAATTTTTCTATTTAGTTTGTTGTTAACGTTTGCTTTGAATTTCATTAATTTTTAAGAAAATAAGAATTTTTTCCCCATGTGTTATACAGATGTCATTGTCTTTCCATGCACTATTTCTGATTTCACTTCATTCTGACCTGAAAGTAGGATTCAGCATCTCATTGACCTCCCCATTAAAAAAAAAAAAGTCCATTTCACAAGGCATTGGTGAATAATACAGACTTTATTAAAATTTGCATATAGGAAACATTGCATAATATACAGCATTAAGTTCCTAATTAGAAAATATAGAAGGATCCTGTTCACAATTGCAACAAAACCCATAAAATGAATAGGAAAAATAAAACAAAAAAATGTATAAACCTATACCAAAAAAATTATAAAATCTTCTAAAAGATATAACTGAAAATGTAATAAATTGACAGGAAAATATAAAAGTTCCAGATGGGAGACGATAATATTACGAAGATGCAATTCTCCCATTATAATCTTCAAAGTCAAAGCAATTAAAATAAAAGATCACAGGAAGATTTTTTTAGAAAATTTGATAAGCTTGTTCTTAAGTTGATATGGTAAAGAAAATGCATAATAATAAAAACAATGGCTAAAATTTCAGATTACTTAATATTTTCCATGCACTGTCATAAATTATCTTATAATCCTCATTGTAACAATATTATCATCATTATAGATGAGGAAATTGAGATTCAAAGAAGCTAAGGGGTGCCTGCGTGGCTCAGTCGGGTAGGCGTCTGACTCTTGGTTTTGGCTCAGGTCATGATCTCAGGGTCCTGGGATGGAGTCCCACACTGGGCTCTGTGCTCAGCGGGGAATCTGTCTCCCTTAGCTCCTCCCCCCACTCACACTCTCTCTCTCTTTCTCAAATAAATACTTAAAAAATAGTAAAGAAGCTAAATGACTTGTCCAATATCATCAAATGAGCAAGAGGAGAAGCATCATTACCTCTGATCCCAGCTGATCTGACCTACAGTCTCTACTTTTAGCTGCTAGATTCTTCTGCTCTGAAGATATGAGTCAATAAATTCTTCAAAAGAAGAACAAAAATGAGGAACTTGGTATGGCAATTTAATAGTTATAATAATTGGAGAATGTTGTGTATGTACAAAAATACACAATAGAAAATAAAGCCCAAGAAAGGACCTGTAGACCTATAGATGGAAAACTAGCGTATAATAAAGGTAGCATTTCGTATTAGTAGAGTGAAGATGGCCTATTCAGTAAAAGGTGTTGGTATAATTGGAAAATAAAAAGTTTCAGAGAAAGTTTGGAAAATCAATGTTTGGTAAAAACTAAAGTATTAACCCTACCTCACGACATACGCTAAACACATTAAAGATATAAATGTATTAAAAATTATAAAAACACCTAACGCCACCTGGGTGGCACAGTCGGTTGAGCGACTGACTCTTGGTTTCAGCTCTGGTCATGATTTGGGGGTTGTGGGATGGAGCCCCGCGCTGGGCTCCATGCTCCCCATGCAGTCTGTTTGGCACTCTCCTGTTCTCCCTCTGCCCCTCCCCACCTTGAGCACATATGCTCACTCTCTCTCAAATAAATTTAAAAATCTTTTTAAAAAGTTATAAAAATACCTAAATATCTATAAAGGGATATTTTTCAAATGTTGGAGTGTAAAGGTCTTCCATAAGGCACAATTTCAGAAAACATAAAGAAAAAATAGAACAATTTATCCTAATAAAAATTCAAAACTTGCGTGACAGAAGACACGATCAACTAAATTAAAACACAAGTGACAGAGATAAAATATTTGCAAGATGTATAATAAACATCAATTGCCAGATTATGTAAGGCATTTTTAAATATGAAAATCAGACACTCTCATAAAAAATGTGTATGTGTAGATGTATATTGTACCTAGAAAGATAGATAGTAGCTAGATAAAATTTCAAGCAATTCGCACAAAAATGTAATTTTCCATTAAAAATTTTTAAAAGATATTCAATCTCATCAACAATCAGAGAAAAGCAATCAAAACAAAAATGAAATATTATTTTTGCCTATCTGAGTGGCAAATTTATTACAGATTGACAATAACAAGTAATGCTTTATGAAATGAGCACTTTTCTTTGGTCGTGAGAAAAGAAAGGAATTTATTTCAGTGAGGCCAACACCAGCAAGACAGCAGACTAATATCCCAAAGACTGTCTCCAAAGTACTTCTAGATTTATGCAAGGAAAAGGTGGGGCAAAGGTCGGTGGGTACATGCAAGTGGGCAGTAAAGGTCAGGCTGGTCACTGTCTTGGGATCAATCACACAGGGTCTTGCTAGCATCAGGGCAGTCCCTATGGCTTGAGGGGGTAGTTTCGCTTCCCATCATGGGAGCCTTTGCCCACTGGGTATTTTGCCTGCGGTGAGTTAAGCTGGGGCTCCTGTGGGGAAATCTGAAGTGGGCGGTTTCAGTCCAGGAGAGCCCCTGAGTCCTTCCACGATTTGGGAGGTGCTTCAGTCTGAACCTCATAAGGAGGAAGCCCTACACCTTGAGGTGCGTTTTTCCTCCTTAATAGGAAGGATAGGAGGGGCAGGAGCAGATGGCGTGGGAGGCACTTAGGATGGTGTCAGGAGCCAGCTACCAAAAGTGAGCATTCTTAAGCAGTATAATTCCAGAATAAATTGTAGATGTCTTTCAAGAATGTGTTTTTGGCAATATATTTCCAGTTTTTCATGCTTCTATTCTCTGACCAAGCAACCCACCATTAGAAATGTTACCTAAAAATAACTACTTTCATCTACGCCCTAAGAACTATGCCCAGGTATGTCTGATGCAACATTATGAAGTATGAAAATTTTAGAAACAGATGTTAAATACAAGATATTTACATGAGGTATTTACAAAAGCATCCCTCAGAAGAGTCATTTTTATAACTTACTCCCCCAACACACACACACACACACACACACACACACACACACACACACACACAAATTCTCTCACATTTCTCTGTGCCCTTTCAATCACCTTCTTTTGAACAGGCAAATAGTGTTTAAAGATGTATTAGTCAAAACAAGCTCTAATCAGTTAAAGAGACTGAGAGAAAGATAGAAAACTTTAACACAGATGTCGTAATCATTCCAAGTACGGCTCATAATTAGAAGCGTTGGATATGCGATTAGCAAGCCTTTTAAAGAAGACTTAAAAAAAATAATTCACTAAGTCGTGTTCAGGAATATGAAAAAAGCAGCTGTCCTAACATTATGCAAACATTATGTGCTTTCAGTATGGCTTGGTACACAATTTCAAGTAATGGCAGCATAAACAGGTTTTAAAAATAAGTGTAATGAAGATGATATGCTTTAGAAAACTGTCAAATGATTCGAAACATGGTTCAGTGACAAATAATGATAACAAGGCTGCATTAGAAGAGTTCGGATTACATTGTTTCATAATAATGTAAGGATGACAAAAACCAGCTACTAAGTTAATATATTATTCTACAAATATGCATCATATGAGATATTTATGGATAACTAAATTAATATTAGAAGTAAGCATTTCATCTTTATCCTAAAGGCTTATGTGTTCAGTATGACCAAAAGAAATGTATGTATTTGGAGGCTCTCATTAAAAGAATGAGAGGAGTTGCTTTATTTGGAAAGTCACCCTACTTTAGGGTAATAATTGCCCATCAATAAGAGAGCCATTAAATAAACAATATCCAAACTATTTGTGGAATAAAATCAAAAGTTAGAAAGAATGTTAGACTTACATGGTGTGACATGAAAATTACTCCAAGAGAGTTAAAAATAAAACAATACGGCTGACCCCTGAACAAAGAGGTTTGAACTGCGTAGGTCCACTTACACGCAGATTTTTAAAAAATAAACACAGCATGGGGCGCCTGGATGGCTCAGTCGGTTAAGTGGCTGCCTTCAACCCAGGTCATGATCCCCGGGGAGTCCTGGGATCCAAGGTCCCTGCTCAGCAAGGAGTCTGATTCTCCCTCTCCCTCTGCCCCTCCCTGCCACTCATGCTCTCTCTCTCTCTCTCTCTCTCGCACTCTCTCTTCTCTCAAACAAATAAAATCTTTAAAAAAAACTAATAAACACAGCACAGTGTTGTAAATGCAATTTCTCTTCCTTATAATTTTCTTTTTGTTTGTTTTTAAAAAAGATTTATTTGTATTTATTTGAGAGAGGGGGTGAGTAGGGGGAAGGGCAGAGAAAGAGAAGCTCAAGCTCCCTGCTGAGCACAGAGCCCGGCAATGTGGGGCTTGATCTCATGGCTCATGAGATCATGACCTGCGCCAAAATTATGAGTCGGACCCTTAGCCAACTGAGCCACCCAGGCCCCCCCCTTATAATTTTCTTAATAACATTTTCTCTTGAGCTTTCTTTATTGTAAAAATACAGTGTATAATACAAATAACATACAAAATATGTGTTAATCAACTGTTATCAGTAAGTCTTTCGGTTAACAGTAGGTTATTAGCAGTGGAGTTTTTGGAGAGTCAAGGTTGTACTTGGATTTTAGAATCCATGGGGGTCAGTGCATCTAACCCCCATGTTGTTCAAGGGTCAACTGTACTTGTTTTGTATGTTAATTTTTTAAAAATTTATTTGAGAGGGGCAGAGGGAGAGAATCTCAAACTGACTCCCCACTGAGCACAGACCCTGCTGCAGGGCTTGATTTCAAGACCCACTGAGTCATGACCTGACCTGAAACCAAGAGTCTGATGCTTAACTGACTGAGCCATCCAGGTGCCCCTCTTTTGTATGTTAATTTAATAGGCTCCAGACAGGTACAACAAAACATTGTCAACAGTTACATATGGAAAAGTGAGAGTGGGTGAAGAGGGACATTAGTAGTTTGTGCATATATTTTTTATTCTGTGAATATATTTGTGTGTTGCTTATGTAAATTTTAACAGAAAAAATGAAATTGATATGGATATAATGACATAGAAATACAGCAAAAATAATTGTTAATTTTTTAATGTGATTAGATAATTTTTATAGAATCATTAGTACATGTATATGCACGTATAGATATATATTCTGTAGGGTTGTGTGTGTGTGTGTGTGTGTGTGTCCAAACAGATTAGCATGATTACCTCTGAAAAAGGGGGTGGGGTAGTGGGATTTGGAAAATGGAAGGGACAGTCAATATTTCAGTGCTTAAACTGTTTATATATAT